>NC_135783.1:59431446-59731446 GCF_051106095.1 Pogona vitticeps | reverse complement strand
TCTTAGCTGGTAGGCTTCTCCTCACACTCTCCCCAAAAAGGACCTACATAACAGAGACAAACACAAGACCCAGACTGTGCAGCAAACTCAGATACCAACTCTGTCCCTGTATTTACTCAGGTGATGCAGCAGACAAAATGTCAGAACCCCACTCATCAGCCTACCCTTCCACTTAAATCACCGCTTCCCAAGAACATCCTTCCCATAAAGTACACACATTCAAAAAAGAATTGGCACAAATGTGGTAGTAGAAATGGCACCATTCAGAAATGAGTGACAAAACATTTCAGTCCGATAAACCATTCTGTTGACATCTGAACGTTCTCTATACCATATTCAGCAGATAAGACACTTATTAAAAGGACTGTAAATGTGGCCACATGTAATTCACTAACAAGACATAGTTGGTTGTTTGAACAAGAAGTCATCTTTAAGAATCTGAATTCAATATCTATCCAGTTATAGTATTGAAACAGCACTCCATTTCTAAAACTCACAAATTTCAAATTATTGTTAGCATTTATATTCCATGGATACCTCTGGAACAGCAGCAGGAGATATAGAGGCTCTAGGCATGTGTGAATACTATATGCTTTGATTCAATCCAAGTTATTTGTCCTACAAATCACAACTGATTTTAAGCAGTAAGTTGTCTCAGGAATGAGGTTTTTAAGTTATACATTTGTAAATGTTTCTAAATCCTTTTTAATTTTGATTTTTAAAGATCTTAATATATGTTTGTTTTTTAAATATGACATTTATGTAGTGTTTTTAAATATGTTTTTTTGAAAGTTGCCTCAAGTCCCTTATGGGGAGAGAGACATATAGATAAACTGAGTGATCTGCATTATTTTAAAGCATTTGTACGTAGTTGTATCTTGTCCAAACAGTAAAAAAAACATGAAAAGGGGAAAAACAAAGAACTCTCGCTTGAGGTGGGAGGTGAAACTTCAGCTTTGACTACATATAATGCAAGATTTGCTCTGCTAATAAAATGGACATATTTTAAGTATTTTTACTGACCACATGGCACAATGGCATATTTGAATCAGTCCAGCCTTTTTAACTACGGTAGATGTATTCAGATTCATATATGAATAAGAATATTACCGCACAGGTGGTGATAACGAGGATCCAGCCCTATGGGGCCAGACGGTCCACTCACCAATCTGCCACTGCCACAGACGCCACGATTCTTCCAATGGCTTTGCAGATCGTGATCAGCTAGCCACTCCTGGCAGGAGATGGGAGGACAAGGCCTTGCTGCAAGGTTGAAGAGTGCCTCGCATAGCACGATCTGCAGAGCCATTGGAAGATCATGGCGTCCACGGCAGCAGCAGATCGGTGAGTGGACCATCTGGCCCCATGGGGCTGGACCCTTATCGCCACCTGTGCAGGGATATTCATATTTGTATACGAATACCTGCATCTCTACTTTTAACTATCAAAGTGTGTTTTTTTCCCTCTGCACTGGGGGGGCTCCTAATTTTTTAATCTAGAATGATTCAAACAGGCTTTTCCCAGCGTGGTTAGTTGTGATAGGTTCTTGTAACAATGGGTGGGGTAGTCTTTATAGATCGTGTTTTTGTGATGATGTATGATGTTAAGAACTGGGGGAACATGCTTTCTTCTCCCTTGATCATTTTTTTTATTTTTTTATTTTTAAAATTTCTTCCATACATCATTGTTATTATCATTGTTGTTATTCCTCATATATAACTTTCCCATATATATATCTCTGTCAGTCCCACATTAGATTAGCAGATGCAGGACCTGAGGGAAGAAGAAAACCTGCACCACATCCAGTATGAATGGTGAATTCCTGGATCAATCTGCAGCCCCTGCATGAGCACTGACTACAATTTCAAAAGTAATACAGGCTGTGAATCAAATTGTAGCAAAGCCAAATCACTCTAAATCAGGTTTCCACCTACTACTGATCTACTTCCAGCATGGAAGCAAAGCTGTACCCATTTGCCTTCCTTCCCCAACACTAGGAGCCATGCCACTTACTCCTTGCCCATTTCTTACCCTTCCAGTGAATCCATCCTGCTTTAGCTGAGCATTGTTGCTCAGCTGTCAGTCACATCTAGATCCTCTGCAATGAAATCTGCTACCCCGGATTTGAGACCTCTGAAGCAGCAAAGCAAAATTCCAGGCTTTGATTCAAGCACTGCTCTGGTATACTTTCCTTTCCTTTGGATTGGTTCAGAAATAGACAAATATCCTTGCTTCCTGTTGTTTTCAATATAAATTCCAAATCCAACCCCCAACCTAGTATTTGCATTCATTAAAATTTGAGGGTATTGTACTGCTTGTTGTTCAGTACCAGATAAAAACAGAGAAAGACAGAGCTCTGAGGATTTGATAGACTCTAGTTCATCTTGAAAGCTGCTGAAAATATATATGTAGAGTGATAATACTGTATACTGGGGTTGGCACACTGAACTTACAGTTCAATGTGAGTGAGCTATTCTCATAGGGTATGATTAACATTTCATCTGCATATGTTCAACTGAAAGAATTACAGGCATGGAACACAGTCCATGAGGAACATCTCTTTAGCAAATCCACTGAAATTAGGCCTGTTATCCAACTAAAGAGATTTTAATCAATTATATTAGTTTGTGTAGGCAAATTAATAGATGAAATCTGCATAAATATCTACTTGGTTTTTGAAAAAGAAAGCATTCTTGTTTGAAATTAGGTGAAATATGATTATGTCATAGTGTGAGACACAAGGAAGAATCTTTTTTCTAAGATGGTATCATGGTTTTTATAAGTATCTGGACCAAAATAATTAAGTTCCCCTCCTGAAGTGTAATTATTTGGGGGCACCTTTAAAAATTAATCAGAAAGAATGGTTTTCAGTACATCTAAAGATTGGGGTCTATTTAAAATGAAGGGTTTGGATAAACCTGTGTTTTTACAGAACTCCATTAATTTTTAAGACTTTATACTGCAGATGCTTCATGTGAGAGAAAGGAAGGCAGTCTAATGAACAGTCATTGCCATTTTGATCACTGGCACATTCTTTGTCAGTGCACACTGTGGTTGAAATCCTGGCCCTTACTGTAGTATATTGCAACTAGAGTTGGACTATTGAATCAATGGAGATCTGGTGAGTCAATGGGTTTACTCCAGTTGTGAATTGCTATGCTAAGCAACAAGACTTTCTAGAGTAGCTAGAACAACATTGTGGGCTTAGCAGATGCAGCACCCCATTCTGCACACCACTCACAATACTATCAGAAAAGTTAGTAATATATACATGATTTGCCCAGAATTGGCCTGTGTTTTACATGTCTGGTTTTATGGTAGGTAAAAATGGACAATTTTTTAAACTTGTATGTGTGTTTTGTATTGCATTGTCTTGGTTAGTCAACACAATGTGTATAATGTCTCACACGTCATTAGACTGCTTTCTGATATCAACACAGACAGTGGTGTTATAGATGGGACTTGAAGAACAGGAAAGAGGGATTTCCAGTTTCTTTAATTATATACTTGGTTCCAAGCTGCACATGATAGCATGTTTATGTGCAAATGTTACCCCTGCAAAAAACAAAACACCACTGTTATTTTTTAAAAAGTGATTTTGAGAAGAGTGACTTCAAATTGAAAAGACAGTGGTGCCTAATCCTCCCCATACAGGCCTCCAGTCTTAAATTCCCCAGCTGCCAATGGGTTCTTGGGCATGCAGATATGTATTTAGAAACACATTGGGTGGAAAGTGCTTGGGGAAATGAGAATTGCAGTAGAAAACCAGTAGGTGAGAAAAGGATGAGAACTCTCCACTCCCCCATACCTTCAGTGAAAATCAGTCCCTCCTAATAGCAGTCTTCAGTAGAGAAGTTGGCTGCTGGGGTTTTCTTACATACGATTGCCTGTAACTTGTAACTTGGCTCTTAGAGAATCTGCCATAAAAGTGAGAGTTCTGCACTCCTCCCCACTCAGCACAACACCACTTATCTAGCAGAATGCTAACAGACTAACATGAACTATATTAATCTATTTTGACTTGTGTAGCCCAAAGGCCAACATGATTTACTTACTAACTGTAGTGGCTAAATCAATAGCTGCTGACATTCAGGACAGTAACAATTTCCTCCTCATAGTCTTGTTGGCCTCTATGATGGATAAATGTGATGTGACAACTCCATTCTGATTATTGTTTATATACATTTAGTTTCAAAAAATGACTAACATTCTACCAACCACCATGAATGTAACAGACTCCGGAAGAATAGGAAAGTAAGCAGAGCAATCCTCAAGGACCATAGAAAGCTAATGCAGTTCCTTTAACACCTGAAAACATTTACTAATAAAGATGACAGATGTAAAACAAGTTGCCTTACTTGTAATTCCTCTCCCAGAATTTGACCGGTCTGGCGTATGAAGTGAGAAAAATCACACTCCCTAGAAATGGACTCAGCGGAGTAGAAAAGATTGCAGTGGCCAGAGTTTGAAAGAAAAGCATTGCAGAGTCTGAAAATTTCAAGTTAAGGTAAGGGAAATGAACTTCACTGTATTTGATGTTGTCTTGCTGACACCTTCTGACCTATTTATTTTTCTAACTTTTATCTCCAAAGAGGCAGTTGAAACAAAGTGGCAGGTAATAGCTAAGAACTGCTATTATTCACTTTAAAAAAATGCACATGGCTGGAGCATGGAAATTTCCTTTACAAAGTAGAATTTCATCTACATCATTTAGAGAAGCCATGCCCTTTGTAATTTTAAAAGTGATTGGGTCAATTACAGTTATATTGCAAAAGCGATGATGCTATCCCCTGTTAAGTTAGAACTGTAATAAAACTTACTATTTCATTATTGGGAAAAAACTGATTCATCATAACTAGTCACTTTTAAGCTCTGCACCAAGTATAGGCCTACTGTAATTCTCTCTGGCTAGGTTGTATTCAGATTGCAGACCATGTGTTTAAATGCTCTTTGGTGCAATATTTTCCTCCACCAATATTAACTAGATGTCAGGAAGGACACACAAGCAGTCTTTCCTGGCATGCTTATTTGCTGTACATGAGAAAGGGTTTGCATAGCAACAGGCATGCAAAGCCTTCCATATCTGAAATCTGAACACAGTCTAGGTGCAAGTTCATTATTTCAGTGAGAACTAGGACAAAGCAAGGAAGACTTCAGGATGGGTGAGAAAGGATGCAGCCAAGTATACCCAATTGATCTTTGCATGTTATGAGTTGCCCGGTGTCATATACAGTATAGAAATCTGCCTGCTACCCAGAACTATATATCCACAGAAGAGCTAGTTCAAAGTCCATTTTATAAATCTACAGTGATTTTTCTTAAAGGTATTTACGAACATGATCTCATATTCTCGAAAACAAGAATGAAGGCACCACACTTTGAACCATGCAACATAGTAAGAAACATACAGAAATTCTATTCTGGTTTTTTTTTTGTCTCCCCTCCCTTTTGTATAGTTAACATCAAACACATGACGTAGATGTTGTACAAAAATGTGGAGCTGATGGATATTAAAGGATAGCAGAAGAGGGCTATCAATTATATATTCAGCATCATCCAAACCAATGGAATATTATGTACATGGTGTCTGAAAGTTATTCAGACTTCCAATATCTTACTGTTTGTGATGCAAGTTGGAAGCCACAGTTAAGCACATTTAAATCTCACTGAATTCACTAATAAATATTTAATAATTTCCTTAACTCTCTAACTGGAATCCTCTCTAACTGGAATCAATGGTCGTTAAAATTGCTTAAAGCTAGTCCCAAATTGGACACCTTCCCATGTAAACCAATCACCTGAAGCCAGTTCTTCATCACCTATTATAGAAGAATTAACCTGCACGTTTAATGAACATTTCTTACAGATACAACTGTAATAGCTTACATATATTAAGAAAAGGCTCTAAAATGGTGTCTGTGCACATTAGCGTGTATTTGAGACGAGTTGCCCACAGAGTCTCAAAGTTCCAAAACCAATGAAGAGGATATAAAAGGATGGACAGAAGTTTCAACAAGGTTCATTTGTTAGAACACAATGACTTCATGATTCAAACTGGCTTGGAAGTACAGAAATCCACAACAAGTGTAAACTCACCCCTTCCCCTGGGTCCAAAAAGGCAGAGAAGCAAAATGAGGATGTTTGAGGAAGCCTCCTAAAGACAGGAGCTCTATTCCATTGTTGTAACATTACCACAGTGAGATGGCAGTGCTCCAGCCTTTTCTTTTTGTTCCCAGTTTTACTACTCGTCCACACACAGAGAATGACAAGTCTGAGGAGAGCTTGTGCTGGGAACATGCATTATGACTGACGTGGAAAATCCCCAGAGATAGCATTTTGGATTTTTTTTGGCCTACAAATCCCATAATTCTCTTCTCTGAGAGTTCCACCTCCAAGGCATAGCCATTACAGATACATGAACTGTGCTCACCTGAAGAGAAGGCCCAGCTGGCAGGCTTCACGCCTGTTTGAAAAGGAAGCTTATCAGCAATCCCTGTGACAGCTTCCTTTTGAAACAAGAAGTTAGTTACTATACATTATCAAAGAACATCAGGTTTTTCTTTCACTCCCTAAATACAGAGCAGAATAGCAAAGACACGTTCTTAAAGGATATGAGGTATTGCAAAGAGCTGAGCAAACACGTGGAATGACGATCCCCAAGCAATTTGCCAAGGAGCAATGTAAGTCATTATAAATTGTAATTTCTGCAGCAGGTCTGACAGCTGAAAGCAAAAGGAAACAAACACACACATATTATAACAGCTTATGGAAAAACCATTAAAAAAGAGAGAACATTTTACATATAATTGTACAACATCTCAGATTTGTGGCATTCAATATAGAAACATCTCTTATTCTTTTAATAAAAGTAATCTCTCTAGCCTAAATGTTGTCTCAAAACAAAGACATGTAGAACGGCAAAATGTGTAGGAGCTGTTGGCTTATCACATTCTTTGTCTCCCTGCCATCAGCAACAGGGTTGCATTAGATATTTAAAGAAAGGGACTCTAGCCTAAAAGCATACTTCTAGCTGTATTTTCTTTCTGCCTCTTTGTAACTTGCGGTACAACTTAACCTTATGAGTTGACATTGAAGTGCTGTGATTTACAGTGACAGGGCCCATCACAAATTGTATGAAGTGCTACCAACAAACTAGGAGGAAGCCCTATTGACTCTACATCAATTCACACCATCACATTTAAAGCATACTTTCTATAAATGGTAGCTTCTGTTTTCTCAGCTCAGATTCACTGATGGTGCCATTTGACCATACACCTTGAACCCAGTATAGCACACTACTTTGAATAGTCTTTTAGAACTTTCCTTGGTGTCAAAATAAATCTGGAATTTTATTTATTATTTTATTGCAGTTTTATGCCACTTTCTCCTGGCAAAGGGGCTCAAGGCAGCTTACAAACCATTAAAACAAACAAAACTTAAAATAAGATATATGAAACATTAACAAGTAACTAAACATGGAAATATGAAGATGATCCTCTTAAAGTAGGTTATAAAGGATAAAAGCAGCAAGAATAAGGTACACACACTTATGATGGCTTTGTCTTGCCAAAACCTATCAAAACTGACGGAAGGCACCACAGCTGAAATAATTCCACAAATGGTATACAATGGCTATCAGATCTTTTTATAACTCAAAAAGTTTTGCCTTCTTCCAAATATCTTCACAAAACAGTACAAATGTTACCAGCTCTTTAAGCAAACTGTGCAACTCTACAAATCGTGTGAACCATGAAAATTAAGGAACATTATAGGAATCTGCTCACTTTATAAAACATCCGTCACAACATTTGTGTTTTGTAATCACAGAGCCCACGGTGTATTAATGCATTGAAGATTCCCAGTATTATATATCACTCTCTCATAATAACATAACTATCAGGGAGCTACTTGAAAAACACCATTTCTCAGCATTGAATTGGAGTTGTAATGCTTTTCTTTCATGTTCATCCAATTAGAGTGAATATTTGCCCATTCACAGTCTGCTATAGTGTTTATTGCCTTAATGTGAATTGCTTGTGAATGTTTTTAGCAATCCTTCTGCATTTGGGGATCTGGGGAAATGACATTATGCTGTAGGCAACAATTTCCTCATTTCCTCTTTTCTACACACTTCTCTCTCTCACACACACACAACAAGTAATTTATTATTTGTACAGCTTGGTCTTTTTTCATTTCTGTACTTTTCATTCTTCTGTATGTGAATGTACACAAATGAGTGTCCGTGCCTAGTTGTTCCCAATAATGTCCTTCAAGTCCACAGAAGACTCTCAGGATCTACGGAGGCTTCATGAAGGGAGAGGGCAAGGAAAAATTTTTCACTGATTTTGCTTTTCCTTTACACCCTGATCAATTTGCTGCAGAGGGCTGTGAAGCCTGACAGAACAGTAT
The DNA here is from genome assembly GCF_051106095.1 of Pogona vitticeps. Taxonomy (NCBI): domain Eukaryota; kingdom Metazoa; phylum Chordata; class Lepidosauria; order Squamata; family Agamidae; genus Pogona; species Pogona vitticeps. The sequence continues at coordinate 59,723,037 of NC_135783.1, read as the reverse complement.
GGAAGTGGTGCAATGGACAGCAGAGAAAAATTACAAACATTTCTTTCCTCCTCCATTCATGCCTGGAAGCCTCCAGCGGGGCAGTGGGAGAGTGTTTTTTGTGAATGGAAGGGCAGCACTGGACACAACCCATTTTATCACAACACAAGGAGAGACAGCAGCTGGATATGTAGAGAGCACACTAAGCTGACCAAATCATTTCATAATGCTTTCAATAAGAAATTCCGAAAGGTTTTGACCTTAACTCATAATCTGAGTCAAGAACACACTTGTCAAAGGAGAAAGATTAAACCAAGCATATAAAACAGACTGAGGTAGCAACTACCTTTTCAACAAACAAAGAAGATTTATTAAAAACAAAACAAAAGAAAACCACTATATAATTTCTGTCAACCTTGTACATGGTCACATTGTTATATAATAAGATCATCAACATCCATCAAGAACTTAACTATCAGATTCCTCATTGCAAAAATGATACACTAATATTTCCACATCTCCTTATGATAATTGTATAGATAACATGTTTAAACTGTAGAAAATAAAAATATATTACAGATCACATGTGTACCTTAAAAAGTTCAGAAAACACTGTGCCCAGAAATTTTGATTGTGGTAGAAATAATTTCTGTTCAGGCTTCTGAAATGTCATTTCCAATAAATGCACATTCAACAGCCATTGCTTAACAGATAAGCTGCATTTTCACAATTTGTGAAATGCAGGTTACAGCACTCATTACATGTTGTTATCTATTTTAATAATTTGGTCCCATTAGCTTATGTCAACTTAGTACAATCTGAGGAGAAAATGATCTTCTGAATTTACTAAGTATGTTTTGAGATGAGCCTTTTACCAAGCAATGAAACCGCCTAAAACATGGCATTTTTTACAGGAAGGCATATGGTGCCTACCATTTGTCCTCCTGTGTTTCCTCACTACTACATCTGTCAGTTTTTACTCAAGAAAAATATGTGTTCAGGGGGAAAAAAATCTGTAATAGTTGTGCAATCCCTTCTGATTCGTAGCAATAGAAGCTCTCCGTATGGAGAAACGCTATGTGGTTTATGAGGGAAAGTAAACATTACTAATTGTGGCTCAAATCCTCTTGCCTAATAATGCTGGTGTGACACAATAGGGAAACTTTTGGAATCAAATTGCCTCAAGTTAAGAAATCACCATGGACATTATCTGTTGCATACTGAGTTGTGAGATTCAATGTAAAACTGATAGTATCTATTGTGATTTCTTAAATTGGGGCAATCTGCCTCTAGAGACTACTCGATTTGTGTAGCTGTGCAAAATGATTTTGGCTTTTGAGTGGTACATTTAAAGCTTATGTGTCTACTTATATCAGAAACTGCTACAGCTCCTTAGGAAATGAAATAGTCCACAGCACAGAATTCAGAATCCCACCCAGAAAGGGAATTTACAGAAAAGAAGCTGCAGAAGAAAGCAAGTACTTAACATTTCTCATGTCTATCCCTTCTTCACTTTTTTTGATGTATGGATTCCTTAAATGTCTGAATGTTCTCTAGTAAGATGATAACAAATCAAGTTGCAAGCACAGGTGATCACTTCAATTCATACTGTTGCCTTAACACAAGTAGACTTTATATTGGTTCTTGATAGACATCAAGAGCAGGCATGTATGCTTCACAGATGTGGACAAAAACTTGACATAACTTGTAACAAGAATTGCACCCAAATACAAATATCTGATTGCTCTGCAGAAGATATATCTTCTTCCTATAATTCGAGCAGTCTCAACATTTTTATTTATAATCCAGGATCCCACCTAAAATGTATCAAGTCTGTATATAAACTCTGTCCACGTAATAGTATAAAACGTACTCAATTGGTGGATCTTTGAAAGTTTCTAATATCCCTGAGACAGAAGAGCAACTATCCTTGTTGTCAAATTCCTTTTTCCACCTGAGATGATAAGCAACCCGCGCCAAATTACCACTAGAAATTCTTCAAGATTATTCTGAATTCTAATAACGCCAACTGGCTGGTGTTGGAGCAAGAGCAATGATCTGAGGTAATGTGAGTTACCTTAGAAAAAAGATTAAAGAACCTTGCCTGCTTTGTCTAAAATCAGACTGGTATGCCATGTCTCAACAAAGGTTTATAGTGAAACACCTTCTAATGGACTTAGCCCACAATGACTTCTATATGCAATTCAGTGTCTCTTTTTTTGTACTGTTCTCCAGTTCACATTCTACCCAATTGGGTTCCAATAATGTGGTAACTGGTCTAATAAACTATCAGCCACTCTTATCTGGTGAGCACAGTTTCACAAGTGGCAAAGGAAAGCATGGTCCAGTTCATTAACAATATTATTTTTAAAAGTTGGTCTGTACTTGTGAATTTCTACAACATCATTTTAACAGAGAAGTCAGTGTCACCTTTCACAGATATTTTACATCAAGAGTACTTCTTTCTGGTGTTATGTTAGGATATAATTATACGCCACTTGTTATCAGATGTAGGGATAGTTGTTTCAGTTTCTTAAAAAATGAAAACTAATTAGAGCAATTATATTTTAAAGCTATGTCATTCCATTTGACAACACTGCAACATTATTTCTTTGTTTTAAAGAGAAAAAAAAATCTAGGCAAGACAACATTTACACTTCAAATGACAATGGCCTGTCATGGAACTTGCCTTATTAAACACGATGGACATCATGAAGAAATTGAATAAAAAATTCTGAGAGAAACCTTTGCAGTCAAACTTGAAAAAGATCACGGTAAAGCTTAATGTAACAAATTGGTGAGTGGGATTGCAAAACGAAGATCGCAGTAGCTTCATTCCTGCAACTGTAATCAGAAAGATGTCACAACTGCAAGAAGAAAAAGGAAAGAAAACTGATCAGACTAGAACAGATCATAAGGAACAAAACCATAAGATCTACTTTTGCTTGGTTTAAATAATCTCCAAATAACATTTAGCATTTATTTCTTTTAGAAGTACCACCTTTAAGAGTTTCTTGAATCCAGCCACTACAACACAAGCTCCTAAAAATTATGCAGTGGACTCCAATGTTATAATGCAAACTGCATCATGTTGTGGACCACATCATATAGGAAACCCAGATTTATATCCCTGTTCTTCCATGAATCCCATGGCTTGGCTTCAAGCAAGTCAGTGCTTCTCGTTCTAACCACACTACTCTGTTGTAGTGATGTAAATGAAATTAAGCAGGATAACATATGCCAGACTCCTTAGAAACGTTAAAATAAATAACAGTTATAAAGCAGATTATTATTTCTGCTGCTAAATTGCTTGGAAGAGAGTGTCCTGCTTCTGAAACAAGTCTCTACGAAAGATTTATGGGACATATCCAGAGGAGGGGATCAGGATGATAAAAGGCTTGGAAACTAAGGCCTATGAGGAATGACTGAAGGAACTTAGTCTGGAGAAGAGAAGACAGAGAGATGGTATGATTGTTGTTGTTTAGTCATTTAGTCCTGCCCAACTCTTTGTGACATACCATGGACCAGAGCACGCCAGGCCCTCCTGTCTTCCACTGCCTCCCGGAGTTGGGTCAAATTCATGTTGGTAGCTTCGCAGACAATGTCCAGCCATCTCTTCCTCTGTCGTCCCCTTCTCCTCTTGCCTTCACACTTTCCCAACATCAGGGTCTTTTCCAGAGAGTCTTCTCTTCTCATGAGATGGCCAAAGTATTGGAGCCTCAGCTTCAGCATCTGTCCTTCCAGTGAGCACTCAGGTTTGATTTCCTTCAAAATGGATAGGCTTGTTCTCCTTGCAGTCCAAGGGACTCTCAAGAGTCTCCTCCAGCACCACAATTCAAAAGCATCAATTCTTTGGCGGTCAGCTTTCTTTATGGTCCAGCTCTCACTTCCATACATCACTACAGGAAAAACCATAGCTTTGACTATGCGGACCTTTGTCAGCAAGCTGATGTCTCTGCTTTTTAAGATTTTGTCGTGGTTTGTCATGGCTTTCCTCCCAAGAAGCAGGCATGTTTTAATTTCATGGCTGCTGTCACCATCTGCAGTGATCATGGAGCCCAAGAAAGTAAAATCTCTCACTGCCTCCATATCTTCCCCTTCTATTTGCCAGGAAGTGATGGGTCTGTGGCCATGATCTTAGTTTTTTTTAATGTTGAGTTTCAGACCGTTTTTTGCACTCTCTTCTTTCACCCTCATTACAAGGTTCTTTAATTCCTCCTCACTTTCTGCCATCAGAGTGTTATCATCTGCATATCTGAGGTTGTTGATATTTCTTCCGGCTATCTTAATTCCGGCTTGGGATTTCTACAGTCCATCATTTCGCCTGATGTATTCTGCATATAAGTTAAATAAGCCAGGGGACAATATACAACCTTGTCGTACTCCTTTCCCAATTTTGAACCACTCAGTTGTTCCATATCCAGTTCTAACTGCTGCTTCCTGTCCCACGTTTAGATTCCTCAGGAGACAGATAAGGTGGTCAGGCACTCCCATTTCTTTAAGGACTTGCCATAGTTTGCTATGGTCCTCACAGTCAAAGGCTTTTGCATAGTCAATGAAGCAGAAGTAGAAGTTTTTCTGGAACTCTCTGGTATGATAGCTTTCATCAAATATTTGAAAGGCTGCCATTTGGAAGATAGAGTTAACTTGTTTTCTGCAGCTGCAGAGGATAGGACCCAAAGTAATGGATTTAAATGACAGTAAAGGAGATTTCAAGTTAGTGTAAGAGACCTTGGAACCATGAGAGCGGTTCAACAATAGAACAGACTACCTTGGAGATGTTTAAAGAGAGGTTGCTTGGTGAGCTGTCAAGAACGCTTTAGGTGGGGATTTCCTGCTTTATCAGGGCGCTGGAATCAATGACTCTTGAATATCCTTCTACATTTAAATGTTGGTGTCATCCAGGGCTGTACAATTGATTCAGTGGAATCCCAAATCAAATGAGTCTAATTTACTCTGATTCAGATCAAATTGCTTCAGACAACTGAGGTACTAAAAGAAAAGCAGACTGTGTCTCCAAAAAGATAGCAAAGCACAGGCATATAAGGAAAATGCCATGGTGGTGTGGTGTGATGGTAGGAAGGAAGAAGGGAGCTGGACTTCACTTTCTGTGATCATGTCTTTGTGGCCATTTGATCACATCCTGAGTTTTAATGAACAAGCACTACACATAAATCACCATTATAATGCAGAAACATTGCACACATATTAGCAAGCATGTAGTTTATTAAAACAAGAATTCAGGATCCTTGGACATGTCTGTAACTTATCAAGAATCATCAAGTCAAATGTGCCCATATTTTGTGCATTTATGTTGTAGGAAGAAAAAAAATGTATGGCAATTTTTAAGGCAAACCTTTCAATGGCTAGAACAAAATACCTGGACCTATTTGTCTGGAGTTTGGCAGGAATACTCTTCTCTATGAGAGCCACCAAGTCTCCAAATATTATGAACTTACCTGAAAAATTAAAATGTTTCAAGTGTTTTAATGTCCCAGCCCAGTGAAAATCAATAGGAAGTGTGGGTTTCTGGATTTTAATGGAACTGCTGGATAGCTCAGTGATTTAGGCGTCTGGCTGCGAAGCCAGCGATTGGGAGTTCAATACCCCACTGTACCTATTATTATTATTATTATTATTATTATTATTATTATTATTATTATTATTATTATTATTATTATTATTATTATTATTATTATTATTATTATTATTATTATTATTATTATTATTATTATTATTATTATTATTATAGAACTCCAGCTCTGCAGTTCTCAAATTATTATTATTAATTTGAGTTCATATCAAACTGCATCAGGTCCTAATTGTTTCAGGCAGAACCAGGCCCAAAACATACATAAGAATGACTTAAAGGTCTCATTCATTTCAGTGGGCCCACTGCTAACAGTAGATTTAATCCCTGATATACTTTCTAGAATTCTTGCTTCTGTCTCTTAATAGAGATAGTGCTGCACATCTATGTTTGTTCATATGCAAGTCATCGTCTATAACAAATGGTGCTTTAAAAAGTCTTAACACAGCTTTCTAATGGTTGTTGCATCAGAACAGTCCTTATGTCTATAAAACTTATGAACAAGTTACCTCTTTGGCATTTTTCATTTAAATCAAGTGTCTAACCTGTTGGTTAATATCCTGGAAGAATGGCACCAGTGGTTGGGTACAGTTTGTGAGTAGTAAATAAGTAGTGGCTCATTGTCCAGAAAGGAGACTTAGCTTTAGCTTTAGTCTAATTTTCATATAGTTAGGTCAACCTTGACTCTTTCTACCATTCAGCTTTCATTACTTTCAGTTCTCTGAATCAAGCTTTTTCTTCTCTGCTAATGGCATAGAATCATAGAATACTGAAGTTGAAAGGGACCTATAAGGCCATTGAGTCCAATTCCCTGATCAATGCAGGAATACAAATCAACTACCAGGTGCTGGTCTAAATTTCTCTTGAATTCCTCCAGTTGGAGCAGTGACCATCTTTCAAAGTAATTTATTCCACTGACATACTGCTCTAAGAGTTAGGAAGTTTTTCCTGATATTCAACCAAAATCTGGCTTCCTGCAACTTGCCTGTCTCACTCTCAGAAGTACCCAATGGGCATGTTTGCTTACTAAGAGGCTTAGAATATTAAGATATAGTCAGGGGAAGGAAGAACTCAAAAGAGGAAAGACGGGATTTTGTTTCTTCCGTATATGAATTAGCAGTAGATTTCTCTTGCTGAACCCATGGCTGAAATTAGATTGGTGGAAACTATACCAGAGAAGTGTGTGCGCGCATGTGTGCACGCATATGTATGTGTGCAAAAGCCTTGCATTACCATTCGGCAAGGAACCTGTCACTGCCAGCACCTCAAATTCAATTAAGATAAGCCACAACACTGCAATGTGGCAGAATGTACTCTATAACGAATGACACTTGCAAGTTCTTTCAAGATCTTGATGCAGGTTGTGCTCTTGTCATTCAACAATATTTTGAGCCTGGATGAATTAAGGCAGATTTGAATTCACATGACATTTCTTCTTTGTTCTGTATCCCTTTGTGAAGATCTTTAGGTTTGCTAAAGCTGAATTTCCTCCAAACAATCAGCTAACAGTTGCATTGTGAATCAAATGTCAAAATACTTTTCTTTGGCCATCATTGTTTCTTCTCTCATGCACACTTTCATTTTTGAAGAAAAGATAAATAAAGCACAAAGACTGGTTTCTGAGCTAGCTGGCAGGCACACTTCAACAAGAAGAGAATGGGTACTGAACATAGCGTACTTGAAGGAGAATAAAATCTGAGTAGGAAGGGTATAGAGGAAGGCATTTCAAGGACAACAAAAAAAGATGTTATTGCTGTTATACCACAGTTACACACATAAATTTCCAAGCCAAATGCAAACCATCAGCTATACATGGGAGCCCACCAGGCTTCTGCTTTTCTGCCTGTCTAAGACTGCAAAACTGGTCTGTGCAGTGGTCCCCAACCTTGGGCCTCCAGATATTCTTGGACATCAACTCCCAGAAATTCTGGGCAGCAGAGGTGGTGGTGAAGGCTTCTGGGAGTTGTAGTTCAAGAACATCTGGAGGCCCAAGGTTGGGGACCACTGTGTTAGAGGGAGATATCAAACACATCTCTGGTACACAGCTGTTAGGCAGCTTCAGCTTGATAGATGTCAGGAGTTGCCAGATGTGTGAATCTTCAGTTTGGTGAACTACTGAACTCCAGACAGCAGCCTCTCTATGAATACATTTCAGGACTAACTCCATCAGTCCAAGACTACCAGATCCTTCTGCACAAGTAAGAATGGCTTCCTCTAGATGAGCATTTTTCAAGCAACATAGCCTTTCTAAACTCGGGTTCAGTTTTGTATTCTTAGTTATTATTTCTTCCTTATCTCTGGCTTAATTGTCAATCCTGTTTCTTCAGTACAGATGACTGTCTCTTTCTATACCTTGTAAATCACCTCAACCTGTTGCCTACAACTCACTGCAACAGTGAGTCACACAATGTGTATATCTGAGTTATCAACCTAGTTCATGACAACTTTCTCCAAATCATAATTCTATGAATTACGCTTCATAACAGATAAATAACTTACTGGGGGGTTAACGGCTTGTCTTTGCTGATTGAAAAAGCGTCATGAGTGAGAGCGTTCAAGATTATTGCAGGATACAATATATACTTTTCAAAACACTGAAGCCATACATAGAGTCTTTCAAACCACATCAAGTGAGCAGCGCCTGAAATTTTTTTAAAAAGAAAAGAATACTAATTTGTAAAAACTTACAAGTAAAGAGACATAGGCTTCAGGCATATCATTAATTGACTCATTCATTTATGACAATAATATGAAGGGGCCCCATTGCTGTGGAGTTTGTTGTTTCATCTGAAATGTGTGCTGGAATCCCAAAGAGAAATTCCAAGTTGTATACATTTCATACTTGAGATTGTAAGATAAAACTTACAACAATCACACAACACAATACAATAATCAGAGTCCCTGGTGAGTACTGGAAATAGTCATATGTAATATGCATTGCCATCCAGTTTATGGTCAGGTATTCACAAGGAATACAACCCAGCATTCTGTTATCCCTATATCCAGGAACTGTATTAGGCACATAAGTACTCAGTTGCCGTCTGTTTTCTACCTCCTCTCTTTGTTTTGGAAACAGACACCTGGTCTAGCTCACTCAGCTGGAGTACCTGGCTGTGGCAGCAAAGGACAAAATTCAAATCCTCACTATGCCTCCTGGGAGAAGGGTCAAGTCAAAATCACTGTAGTTGTTCATCACTGATAGGGTCATGTGTTCTGCCATCCATGCAGAATTTAACAGACACCACCAGAAGGAGGGACTGGTGGACCACTTCCAAATATGTGATGCTTAGAACACGGTGAAAGGACTGTCATAAGTTAGAACTGATCTGACAGTATCTGATAATAATTAGTTTTTGTTTTCAGTAATACTTTATGAATCACCTGATATACAAAATACCACACCCACTTTAATGTAAAACGTGTAAACATATGCAAAACTTTTAGGGATGGGTAGCCAAATGTTTAGTTACCAAATGTGGTGTAGTGCAGTGGTCCCCAAATGTGGGCCCCCAGATGTTCTTGGACTTCAACTCCCAGCAATCCTGGCTAGTAGAGGTGGTGGTGAGGGCTTCTGGGAATTGTAGTCCAAGAACATCTGGAGGCCCAAGGTTGGGGACCACTGGGTAGTGGATAGAATGGCAGACTAGCACTCATGAGGCCTGTATTTGAAACTCTGCCTAGTCATGGAAGCTCACAGGGAATATGGAAATATTTCACTTATCTCTAAAGCCCTATTAGAGTTGCTACAAGCTGGTTTCTACTTGACAGGATAGAACAGCAACAGCCGCCAGTCCTTTACATACCTTTCACTTCTCTTTGACAATATTCCTTATTTTTAAGGATAGGATGGGATATCCACATCCATGGATGGTGTTTGCGAAGCTGAGGGAGTAAGTAGTGTGTAACAAATCCCACAGTCCATGCTAAAGCAAAGAGCACCAGGCTGAGAAATCGCTGAGAGAAAAGGAAAATAAAGTGGAAATAAACTAAGTATCATACCATAAAATATTTTTGCAATATAAAACACTGCCAGTTTCCTGAACCCTTTTTAATTCATGAGAATACTTCCAGTCTACATATTAAAGTAAATGTCTGTTGTTTTCACTGGGCAGATGTTGAATTAATTTGGAAGAAGGAAATCCCCTGTGTATTGTTTTAGTTTGACACCATCATCTTTTCTCCTGTGCTGTTTTAATTTATTTATGTTATGTTGTAAGCCGCCCAGAGTGGTAGAATATACCAGATGGGCGGGATATAAATCAAATAAATAAATAAATAAATAAATAAATAAATAAATAAATAAATAAATAAATAAATAAATAAATAAATAAATAAATATAATTATTCAAGAATTGCCAACGTTTGTTTTGAAAATACATGCTTGTAGATATAGCACGAGGGAAGCGGATGGAGGATTAAGGAAATGAAAGTAAAATCCACTATACTTTCTCTTTTTTTGTAATGTGTTTTATCACATAAAATGTACTGATATTTTAATTCAAGAAAAAGAAATGAAATGTTGCATGATTTTCTCCGCCTCTACAAAAAACATATTTTTCCCAACTTTCATAGGCTAAGGAATCCATCCCAGTGGGTAACTGAAAAACAGAAAGCACCTTACCAAGGAATGTTGTTGGCATGTGAGACCCAAACCCCACGTCTATGGCTTGATACTAGGATGGAGTGTAAGGAATGCTTTGAGAGAGTGGTAAAAATATCTTGCTCAATAAATATGCACAGAGGTCAGAAAACAAGGCCAATAAGAAATAATATGCATGCTTTAGCCATCATGGAGAGGCCACTCTGAAACTATTGCATAGCAGCTGCTCCATATTTTGACAGTAACATTGAAAACAGTTTAGTATGCTGGTCTTCCTGCTTGAATGGTGTTTTCTACCCTATCAGCATGGGGAACTGGCTGTCACCGGCTGTGGTGACACATAAGCACTCCCCATAACCGCTTTTTGAACATAGTGGATTATTCAGCGTTATATGTCCATTTTCTGAAATCCTGCTACTGATTATGCTGTGTAAGGAGGACAATTTCATTAACTGCAGCAAATTTTTTTTGGAAATTAAATATTTCCAGCCCCTCTCCTTATCAAAAATCCTGAGGCTTCCATGGAATCCCTTTTGCTTCTGGGAAGCTGTTAGGGACCATGGAATGGAGGGTGGGGCAGCATTTTTAATCACTGGAAATTGCTACTACTTGGATGACTTTAGTGTTGGTAGCAGTTTTTTTGTAATAACTCCCCCTCCCATTCTTAAGAATATTAGAGGGAAAAATCAGAAATGTTCAATTTACAAAAAATCATTGCAGATGACATCCTCATCTTTCCCAGCAGGATTTCACCCACTGTCTAGTGCTTCACTTTCTGTAATCACTATAATATTATATATTATATATATAAACTCAAGAAGAATATTACCTGCCCAATTAAACAACTCCACTTTCATCAAATAACACTATAAACACACTAGTAGATATGTGCACAAATTAAAAAATGAATCACTAAATTCACTCAAAAATTGCTAATTCGTCAATTCATATTTGTACAAATCAATGCCCTCAATGAATATGAATCAATGAATTTTAGCACTTTTTGATCCATTGATTCATTTGGCTATATAATGCCTCTCCAGGCACCTAGAGCCACCAAAATTGCATGGAAGCTTCCTCTGGCTCTCCTCTACAATCCCTTTAAGTTTGGTGAAGATTGGATTTCAGTTGTCTGAGTTATACACCCACAAAGAGGGCCCCAGAAAGGTCCCCCCAGCACCTAGAGACACCAAAATCACAGAGAAGTTTCCAAAATTCTCCTTTGCAGTCCCTCCTAGTTTGGTGAAGATTGAGTTTCCCCAAGCCAGCTGCTAAAGGACACTTTCCTGGAAGGACCCAGTTTGTGAGTGTATAATCTGAATGTCTGAAACCAATCTTCACCAAACTTGGAGGGATCGTCAAGAAAAGCCATGGGAAGCTTCTCAGTCATTTTGGTGTTTCTAGGCTCCTGGGGGGGACTTTGCTAGGGTGGTCCTCCCTGTGGGTTTATGATTCAGACACGTGAAAGCCAATCTTCACCAGACATGGAAAGAGTATAGAGGAAAGTCAGGGAAAACATCTCTGCAAATTTGGTGTGTCTTGGTGCTTGGGAGGCCATTTTACAGGGTTTTAAAGTAAAAAACAAATTGATGAACTGATTCATGAATTGTTTTTTCGGGCTCTTTGGCCGTGTTCTGAAGGTTGTTCATCCTGATGTTTCGCCAGTCTCTGTGGCCAGCAATTTTCAGAGGACTGGAATAGGAACTCTGTCCATGCTCTGTTGCTGTTTGTTGGATAGTTGAGTATTTATAGCTGTGGGATACTCAATACCCAACTATCCAACAGACAGCAACACAGCATGGACAGAGTTCCTACTCCAGTCCTCTGAAGATGCTGGACACAGAGACTGGCGAAACGTCAGGAAGAACAACCTTCAGAACATGGCCAAAGAGCCCGAAAAACCCACAACAACCATCAAATCCCAGCCGTGAAAGCCTTCGAGAATACATTGATTCATGAATTCTTCAGAGAAAATTGTAAATCTATAATCCGTGATTCGATGACCTTGATGAATCATGAATCAAAAGGAATCACCATTCGTCTGATTCACGCCCATCTTTACACACTAGTTATTGCTTTAAAATATTTTCCACACTTTGCACACCTCGTTTATCCACTAGTTTTCTACCTTCTTTTATTAGCTGCTGACCTTCACAATTCCCTGCCTCTTACACCATTCCCTTTTCATGCTTCTTCCAGCTATTCCTCTCACAAGTTTGTTTTTTGGTGTATTGCTTCTCTTTCCTTTTTCTAGCTCCCTGCTTTTACTATCCTTTGCTTCTTGCAGGTCCTCCTTCCACAGTCAATTATCTTTCAAGCAAGTCTTTTCTCAGGCAAAAAGAACTTTGATTTCATGACTGCCATGGACACTTCATTGCCATAAAAAAATCATAGACAACCTGAGATATTACATTGGTTCGGCCAATTTGTGCTATTTTCATAAAAGTTCTGTGTGTCGTTTAATACATATTTAAACCTGGATCCCTGGGTGTTTGAAATGACATGAAACTCCCATTATGCCTTACAAGCAAATATTTTGTGTACTACTTTGTTCAAAAGCAGTCTGCTATAATATCTCATTGTTCCAAATGGCAGAGATAATATCGTAGGCGATAAGACAGAAGAAACAGATTGTGATACATACCCCTAATGACAAGAAAACAGTGCTGGCACTGATGGCAAATGACAGCACGGCAGCGACAGAGCACACAATGAGATCTGATTTCAGGGTCTCCCTCTGTGAACATAATTTTGAAAATATAAAAGCACACAGAAAGAACAAATTTTGACTTGCTAAATTAAACTACTCCATCCTTAGCAGTTGACAGTTTCATTGTAATTGTATCAGTCATTGTTTTTAATGTATGTTTCCCATAAAGCACTTGCTCAGCAGTGCTTACTTGAAGGTTCAAACAACCATCATGACGCTTCTGTAAAAATTGAACATTTACATCTGCTGACTCTCCTACAACAAAATACAAGATTTATCCAGTACTCTGCTTTTGAAATAAAGGGTGAGTGTACAGGACCAATGCTTAATGGGCTAAGTAAAGTTAGAGTAGTCGGGGGGGGGGGGGAGAGAACTCAGTTCAAATTCTCAAAGCCAATCACATCCTCTCAGACCAACCTAATCTTACAGGTTTATAGTGAGGACAATATATGCTTCCTTAAGAGAGAGGATATAATGTGAGAAACAGAGACGAGAAATGTGCAACATGACCTGGGTAATTTATTGATCTGAGTGAGCTGTTCATTTTCTTAAACTCTAGACAAAGCACAATGAACACCCTCATACAATCTCTCCAAGATGTTGCTTTGAAAATATCCTCACTGACTTATTTCTTTAATGATAACAATGCATCTGAGGGTCTGCTTCTGCCCAAACCCTACAGAACCCAGCTAGCAAAACTCCTATAGATTGTACTCTCAGGGGGGCAAATATCAAAACAGTTTATCTCTACAAACCCTACTCCAGCATAGATTCATCAAGAGAATCACTCTTCCATTGTGCAGACTGGATGTAGAAGTCCATCCAGAATCATATGAAATCTAGAGGCCTATTACTGCCCCATTGTATACAGCTAGTAGAGGTTGCACATCTCCATCTGCTCTATAATAATAAAGAACCTGCAAGAGTGATGATATTAAATCCATAATACAGTATGTAATTATGGATTTAGCCCACTGTTTATGAAGTATTTGTTTCAGGAGTGGGGATATCAGCAATACTGAAGCTGATGAGTGATGGCTTGGGATGTGGTTTTTGATAAAGTAGACTTCGGGGGGGGCAGGGAGCCTACAACTTCTTCCTACCTTCTACAAAGAAATTTGTTTATGACAAATTTCAACATAAGCAATTAAATTGTATGTTTCTTCTTTTTGCACTTAATTGAGTCTTCTAGCACTCCACACATTTATAAGTAGGAATGTGCTGCAAGTTCATAAATTCAAAATGAGAGGGTAGTATTTGTCAGTTTCTGAACTGATCCACAACAAATTGAGGAAGCCCAAAGCAATACTTGTTTTAAACTACAGTGGTGCCTCGCTAGACGATGATAATCCGTTCCACTGAAATCGCTGTTTAGCGAAATCATCGTCTAGCGAAAAGCATTTCCCTATTGGAATGCATTGAAAACTGCTTAATGCGTTCCAATGGGGAAGAATCATCGTTGTCTAGCGAAGATCGGCCATAGGAAAGCCGCTTTGCGAACCGCCGATCAGCTGTTTAAATAGCTGGCTTGCGAAGCTTAGGTCCCGAAAACACCCATTTTGCGAGCGCAGAGGGAGCTGTCAAAATCATTGTCTAGCGAAAATTGGTTTGCGAAGCAGGGACCAAACATTGTCCTGCGATATTCCCCCATAGGAATCACAAAAAGTCAATGTCTAGCGAAAAAACTGTCATGCGGGGTAACTGTCTAGCGAGGCACCACTGTATTTAAAAAACAGACCAAAACTCGGTGCTAGCATATCTTACTTGGAAATGAAAGAAATACTTTAACAGAACAAAGAAGCCTAAGGCAAAAGGTGATTAACAGCTCATCCACTCACCAATGAAAACCAAATCCTTAGTAGGGTTCAGATCAACTAGATAAATTCTCTTCTCCTGTGAGCAGTGGCCATTTCAAATCTTGCCAGGCAAGGAATGGGTGTCTGTTAGAGATTGCCTGCTGTCAATTTACGTACAATTGATGTGCACTGGATAACTTTTGCTGTTTTGTACTCTTTGACTGTTAAGTACTCTTCCATGCCATTTTAATATAGAATTTTATTTTTGAGAAATGTAGTAGTCTGAAACTTTAAATGAAAAAGCTGCTTCATACAGCAAGCCATAAAAGGATCAGCACACTGGGACTCATGTCCCTCCCAGTGTGGTGAACCCCGATTGAGATTTCAAATGTAATAAAGGCTGCATCAAACCAAATAGTTCCAATTCAGCTTTCTAGTGTTGTTGCACTCTCAGTTTCACCACCCATTCCAGAGCCCTTGGTTTTTCTCATTTTCACATTTATCTACTATTCTTTATTTTTGTCACCCATACAAATAAAGAAAAACATTTTAAATATTCAAATACAAATGAAAGTGGACAGGCTACAAATGGCTCAAAATGTATTGGTTGTTATTTTTCAGAAATAATTTGGACTGAATCAAATGGATGATATTTGCACATCCCTACTTATAAGTCACTAGCTCTCAATAGTGACGGAAAGGAAGTTGAGTTTGAATGTAATTCATGAAGACCTCGGGCTGCTGGTTATGCAGTAAACAATCAAGTGGATGCCTGTGAAAGTAATTATAAAACTAGGATTTTTCATCCTGAAAGAAGAATGGTCAATTATTCAACATAATTGCCTTGTACTTCTTGTCACCAAGGGTGAAAGTTGGTACACTGAAGCAGCTAAAATGTATCATAGGTCACTGAAAAATGCTTTGTAAGTTACTACTACTATGCATGGAAAATCAGGCAGCTTTATGTCACATATTAAATCCCTCTAGATCATCATAAGGAGAGAAATCAATTATTTTCAGCTAAAAGGTATTGATTTAAAAGGAACCAATTTAGATAGCATCCAGTTTATTGTACACTTGTAAGCAGGTAACACTACATATTCTATTCATTATAATATTATATTTGTATATAATTGTAATATCACAGATAGGTAAGAACACAAATATGTTATTATATTCCTTTCTCACATGACAATTTCAATTAAGTGGTTGATTTAACATTTTTACACGATGCATTGTGAAGCTGGAAGTCATAAGGGCATTATGGTAGTTAAAGAGAGCTATGACTTGCAAACCAAATTATACACCATCATGGCTGGGCACTGCAAAATGCTGTTTAATTCATGGAATTTTAAATTTATAAGCAACTTGTGGAGAAATGTGCCTTGTGCATATTTTTCCAGAGTATTACCTGAACTCTCAGTTTGGACTGTTGAACCTAACTAGGACTGTGAGATGTTACCATGTGAATAGAACAGAGAGGATTTTTCATGAAAGCAAAACAAGGCAAGAATTTTAATGGCAATCTCTCATTAAGTCTTAGATAAGTATGCATTGCTGTATCAAATGCATACTCGTTTAATAGAGAAACAAGAAATGTTTCTGTAGTTACTATAGTTATTAAGAAAATAATGAACATATTATTAAACAAATTTAGGAGAGGTCCCACAGCTAGACTACGATGCAGCAGTAAATACCTCCCCTCTCTCCAAACAAGATGCCATTTTAGAATCTGAGGCAGAAAATTTATTGTGAATTTCGTTGTATGGGTATACTGTGTATATACTTACAATGACAATAAATTATTATTATTATTATTAAAAGTGCACAAATACTGTTCTTTCACCCTGGAAGTAAAAGGACTACAGTAACAAATTATAATCACAATCAACGGTCTTGTTCTGTCTAATGTTAGAACTTTCTCTGATTAGTTTGCTATGAAGGACAATTCAAATATGATGAAATATTTCTTATTTATCTTCCAGATTTAGACTACTTTTAATTGTGAATATTTATAATCACAAAAGATGGGGAAAATGATCAGAGATCCTAATAACCACACGTAGTACCATACAAAAATGATTTGGGTTATTCCGAAAAATGGCAACAAATGGTATGAATAACAAGGTTGTTCCTTACACGTATTTCTCCTGCATGATTCCCAGATGTCAGTGCACTTTATCCAACACTCCTTGGGGGAATGCACAACTTCCCACCTCATCTAATAAAGAGGTTTTGAAAAGAAATTTTGAAACACAATTTCTTCTGTAGCTTCTCTGAATGTCCAAGCCTTCTAAAGATTATGTCTCCACTGAGTAGAGCATTCAAGTTTAAAACAGCATGCTTGAGATCCAGAAGATACATACATGAAATGTGAAGTCTATGATCAGATCCCAAACATATTTATATCTAAGTTTAAAGCATCCATAGGCAGCTTAACTTTTATTTCAAGCAGAAGTGTAAGAGAGAGGGATTTAACTCTTTGCTCAATTTCAAATCCCTCCACAAGCCATTAGCCCTGCCAAATCAGCATTTTTTTTTCATCTAGTGTAGTCTTGTCTGCTGTGGAAGCAACTCCCTGAGGTTTCAGGTAGAAAACTTCCCCAGGGATAGAACTTGGAATTTTATACGTGCTTTCATATAGTCCCATTCCAAAGCAGATGCAGGTAACTATACTGTAGCTACAATATTCCCCAGTGAAGTAACAGGAGCTCAGTAGGAGCAATTTAAAATGTGAAAATAACAGAAACGGACAGGAAACCACGCCTCTGTTCTGCTGATGCTGTTATTTTCATCAAAAATCAGAAGCACCCATTGTTACTTTCATATGAAAATGTTTAACCATATTTGCAGGCATATCCCATCTGTTCTGGACACAACCAGCATACAAAATATCTGCTAATTTTCACATGGAATAACAGCCACTATTTCTACTCAATTCACTCATTATCAATTTTGCAACTTTTTTAAATATTAAAGAAATTCAGTGACTTTCTTCTTTCTGTCAAAGAAGGAAACTTAAGAATATGGAAGTCAATGGCATGTCTCATCCTTAAAACCTTTCTGTCTTTGTCATTGTCAACAATGATTCCATCTTAAGCTATTC
Organism: Pogona vitticeps; assembly: GCF_051106095.1. Lineage (NCBI taxonomy): Eukaryota > Metazoa > Chordata > Lepidosauria > Squamata > Agamidae > Pogona > Pogona vitticeps. The sequence continues at coordinate 59,705,256 of NC_135783.1, read as the reverse complement.
ACAGCTCAGTCTCTGCTCCTGTGCTAGAGTTTTCAATAATTTCATCAAACATCTTGACACTATGGCTAAAACCTTGTTGCTTAGTGTAATAAGTCACACTAGAATAGGGCCACTGAATCAATGGGGATTTGGTGAGACAACTCCTCCACAGATTCCATTGATTCAAATTTGCCCACTTTAATTGTCATTTGCTCTGCTAAAGTAAGTGGCAGTTAGAGTAAGCCCATCTGAATCAAGGGAATTTCTTTAATATTTTAAAAGTTGCAAAACTGATAATGAGTGAATTGAGTAGAAATTTGAGTCATTGGGCCTACTTTAGTGTAATTTAGTACATTAAGCAGCAGGATTTTGGCTTACATGTGTAAAATGATGTCACATAGTAATGATGTAAAGCAGGTAGCACCCTCAGATAGGAATAGGCATCCTTCAGTCCCAAGAGACTATGGTATTGTGCTCTGCACGGAGGACTTGGAACAGCGTCTAGTGTGGCTGAGGAGGCCAATTCGAGAGTGAGTACCTTCAGATAGATTTCCACATAATAAACAAAATAAGCCTACCACTGAGTCTCTCAGCTTCTCAGGAAGTGGATCAGATTGTGAATCTTCCAAATGTTGATGCAGAAGATGGGGAAAATATCTACACTGAATAAGAGACCTAGTTTTAAAAAAAAGCAACACCATTCAATTAGGACAAAAAAAACAGTATGTGATTAATTCATAGGACTCTTCAGAGAAAAGCAATCTGGACATTAGGGCCTCTTTGTTGTTGACTAACCTGGGCCAAAGGGATCCAGCAACTCAGTATTTGAGCACTAATTAGATTACAATGTTATGTCATAAACAATGTAATTCTTTCAGGGGACAGTCCTGTGAGTGTCTCCATGTGAGAAGAAGGCCCTGACACCCTTACAAGAGGAAACTGTCAAACAATAGTAGAAGAATGGGTGCTGCTAGCTTCTTACAAGGACAGCTGTGAAGATATTATTATAACATTCTGATAGTCATAGACTATTCAGTGGTCAGTAGCAAAAATTGTTAGCCCCTCCCCCCACCAAACTGCCTGATGAGCTTCTACTCATTCAGACTGTAAAACACAGAAGTGTTTCAGAATGTGGCAGCAAATGATTGTTCAGGGCTGAAGCAGATGCCCGTGCAAGGGTCATTTGGCACAAGTAAAAGTACAATAGATATATAGAAAATACGTGTTATTTATGTAGAGTGTCCTTCCCTCCATATCATTACTATCTTAAAAACAGGTGTAGTGAGTGTGTGTGGTGTGTCTCCATCTGTGTTTACATATGTATACATATACATCTGTTTATGTTGCTGTTTGTGTAAATGTACACATGTGCACACAGACATTATTTTTGCATGCTAAAAATCAAAACAGAAAAATGGAAACAATATATGTGTTGGTTTAGGGTAGTTGTGAAATTACAGTTAAACTTAGTGCCTCTCCTTTTGGAACAGTCATATTCTAGAGATTAAAAAGAGGCATTCAAGAAAAATGTAGACAACCACCTGCAGATATCCTTTGATTTGTATTCCTGCATTGAGCAGGGAGTTGGACTTATAGCCCCCTTCCAACTTCATTATTCTGTGATTCTATGAAAAACAGCTAAGTAGTAAATATTTTAATTTCAAATTTAGCTTTATGTTTCCATTTCTTTTTCATCTTTACTCCCAGTCCTTCAAATACCCTTTCATTTAGTTCAAAGTAATTTTGGGGGAAGAGGATTATGCACTTTAATCATCGTTGCTCCATTAATATTTGATGCTTTTTAAATATCAGAAATGTGTTTTAATCCCAAACAAGAATTTTAAGCGCAATTCAAAATGCAGAGTTGTGATTATAGGTATTACAGGAGATTAGAAATTGTACAGGGCAACCAGGCAATGATTTCAAGGACATAAAATACCTAAATTAAAGCAAAAATTGAGAGCCTTATTTTTTATAAATAAGAATTAAGGAAGACAAGTTTGTAGAATAATAAAAATGCATACTTTTTGAAGTTTGAAGCCAATAATACATCCTTATTTTGACTTTGTGTTCCCAGATATGCACATGTTTTGCAAAATACATAAATAAACTTTAGGTTAAACTATGTTAAAATACATATTATTCAGTAAAATGAGTACAAAAGGCATATATTTAAAAATAATAATAAAGCCAGCTTTGCGACTGAAGCAGGATGGAATATATTATATATGAATATGCATGATAATATAAGGACCATACATAAGACTGATATATACATCCCCTCTGATGCTCATTATGAACAAAATAAAACAAAATCCCAGCAGCAAATGTAGTACAACTTACATTCCCAATAAACTCAGCCTTTTTAAAAGCCTACCATTACACCCATGGACATGAAGAAATATAGTGATAGTGAATTTCACAGATTAATTATATATAGTATGCCTGTATCATTTGTCCAGTAGCTATTGTCAATGAAGTCTAAGGTCACTGGATGATTCCTGGTTCAACTAAATGACCATTGACAGGGGAGATTTAGATCATGTTTGTGGAAGCAACCTATCATTGATATTGATTATGTAAACTTTCAATTTGTGCTCATTTTTATTCCTGTCACAATTGATTGTTCTCTGCCATGCTACAGGCAAAGCATTAGTCAGCAACTTTTTCAAATGAGTTGATGCTGGCTTCCCTTAATCTCTAGACTTAGATTTTTTATAAGAAATTTAAAGGAGCAGCTCCACATGTACACCAATGTTGCAGCAAATGTTCAAATGACAACCACATAAATTTTGGATGGCTATAACTTGAAAAAAAACACATTAGATTTAACATGTTCATTAAAAATCAATATTTCTGTGTTAACAGGAGGAAAAGCCAATAAATCAATCTAAAGAATAACATTTTGAAAGTACCACTGTTACTTTCAAAACTTTGCTTTAAGAGATTTGCATTCCTGATATTTAAAACAAAAGGCTTGCATTCCTTATGTTTCACAAAGAAGTAATGGTTTTAACATTAACATGTTAAATCTAACATTGTTTCCAAACTCTGCAAGTGACACATGTTAAATCTAACATTGTTTCCAAACTCTGCAAGTGACACACTCGGACACCTGCATTTTAAAAGAAATGTTTATTCCTACGGGCCAAGAGGACTCAAGGACTCACTTAGGTCATAGCCTCCAGATGTGTGCATCAGTTGTCTCACAAGAGAAGGCATGGCAATCACGTTTGCCATATAAAGTGTTTGCAATATGGAGTAGTCTTGAGAGGAATTAGGCTACTGTCTGACTAGAAGATGTAAATAGAAGACATAATGGCTAAAAAATAAAAAAATTGCTGTTGACTTACATTAAAACAGTTGGGTCACTGCTTTGCCTACTCAGATGATACGAGAGTGCAACTAAAAGGCCACAGAAAGCAGAGAACAGTGCAGGAATGTGCTGTGCGTCCCAGGGTTCCTGCAGGAAAAGGTGAGGGGCAGAGAAAAATTTTTGAATTAAATCGAACATTTTGAATTAAACATGACAAATTAAAATTCACCTTGGAAGAAAGCTAAGCATTGCTTGTCCTCTTAAACGTATTTCATTTGCTTCTCACATTAAAAGAACCGATAGGTTCTCATATTGTCTAATATGGCTGAAGTTGAGATATTTCAGAGACAATTATGTAAACCAAAGTCTTTAGAACCAGCAAAAGAAACAAAGAAAACCACATGAAAGTTGTACATTCTGTCCTTATTCTAAACCTGTGGGTAAACTGGATAATCTTAATTTAAATATGCAATGATTATAGCTCATTTCCCCTCCCATGCTATGACAGGTAGCTATTTCAAATGCAACTCTTAGAGAACCATAGTAGTTTATAGGAGTTGATGGGCTGCATTTAGAGCTGGAGAGAACAAAATTCTGCCACCTCTTCCAGAAGGGAAGAGAATTCCCTGGATGAGCCTGACAGAGAGTGTGCGAGTGGCACAAGTGAGGTGACACTGGCAATCCATATATCCCCCGCTTCTTCCAGCGGAAGCATCCTCTGGATCAGAGTCACTTGCATTCATGGAAGCAGAACAGACTTGCTTTAAATCAAGCTGATTACAATCATGATGCAAATCATAATTCAAATCAGCCCTTCTTAATGGGGCTCTATGTTCTTCAGGGGCCTTTGTGTCTAACTCTGAATGTGCACGCTTAAAAACTATAGAAGTGCCCATGAACACAGGATTATTTGAAGCGGAGTCATTCAGGATAAGGAGTAGCTTGGAGATGAAGGAAGGAATAGGCACTTGGGGAAAAAAGTATGAGGAAAGTAAGGTGTTTGGCAACATACATTGGAAGATTTAAGGTGTTTGGGGTACAGTATTCATTGTTTGAGGTCTACCATGCCACTCCTCCTCCCCCCCATTTGATGGGGGGCACAGACTGGAAACAGTTCTTCACACACCACCTTATACGATCCTAATTCAACCTGTGCTCACTGGAAGGACAGACCCTGGTGCTGAGGCTCCAATACTTTGGCCATCTCATGAGAAGAGAAAACTCCCTGGAAAAGACCCTGATGTTGGGAAAGTGTGAAGGCAAGAGGAGAAGGGGACGACAGAGGATGAGATGGTTCGGACAGTGTCACTGAAGCTAGCAACATGAATTTGACCCATCTCCAGGAGGCAGTGGAAGACAGGAGGGCCTGGTGTGCTCTGGTCCATGGGGTCACAAAGAGTTGGACACGACTTAACAACTAAACTACAAGTTTAGCCTGTATTTCTTTCATATTGTGTTTATGGCCATGGCCAAAATAAGGTTGAGTGGCTGACTGCTGATTTAAATCACTCTCCAAAGATTCAACTTAATCACATAATTTGCTCCTGCAATCTGCACCCTTGTTCATTATAAGCCTAATACATATCCATAACGTATACCATTCAACCTCTGAGTGGCGAAGAGCTTCTTGATAACGGAACAGACTGCCTTGAAGTGCGGTGGACTCCCCTTCATTGAATATTTTTAAACTGAGGTAGACAGATACTTGTTAGAGATGTTTCAGATGTGGATTTCCTGTTTTGGCAAGGGGATGGACTCTATAATAGCTGGGGTCCCCTCAAGCTCTACACTTTTATGATTCTAAATATGAAATGGAAAACAGATGCTCCATCATCACATTTTTTTTTTTTTAAAAAAAATCCATCTCCTTCCCCATCTATTGGTCTGGCCTTATTAGCTGCTGCTCATATCGTTGTTCATTTTTTTTTTAAAAAAAAAATCTTGGTTCATCTATACCTTCTGGAAATGGGATAAGCAGAATTTTATACCACTGTTTCTATATTTTAGCCATATGATTTTTTCCATTTTACTTTTAAGATACTACTACTACTACTACTACTACTACTACTACCATCATCATCATCATCATCATCATCATCATCATCATCATCATCATCATCACCATCATCATCATCATTATTGATTGTCCTAAAATAACATGTGTGCTTTTTTAATGCTGTCTATTTATCACTTCATCTTCCAAAGTGTATTTCCATACATCCTTTTCATTCTTCTGTGACACCTGCATTATTGTTCAGGGTATAAGGCTCTCCAGGGAAAAAGTCATATTTGTGTTCTACGTAGTACTCTGGTGGGTGGGGGCAGTATAGCCAGCAATGTGGATGCTTCTACTGATCTGGCATATTCTTCACTGTCAGTGCATTGAATGAGCAATAAATAGACATGCAAGGTAATGTTTAACAAGGAAAGCAGGTTTAATACCATGCCTTCATGGTGCATTTAAAGAGGTATGAAAATCCTAATACCAGTTAAGAGATGAAATAAGGAGTATCAGTTTTATATGGTTAATTATTCTGTCTCAGAATCTCTTCAAGAAGAACAGAGTTATGAAAATATAAATTAGCAGTGATTTTTCTGTGCAAACAGAAATTCTGCTGCAATTTGCAACAGATATCTTGTAAATCTTTGACAGCATTCTCCAACTTCAGGATCATAAGCACATTTCAAAGCACCATGAAGTCTAGCCTATGGGCAAGATTGCTTATCTACAAAGCCACCTGCCTGATGTAATTTAGATGACTGTGCTATGAAAAGATGTGCAAATGGCAGAACATATTTAAAAGGATTGTCCTTAATGCTATTTATCAAAATGACAATTTGGAAGTTCAGTTTACCCTGAAAGTGCACAAACGCAGACAAAGGAATGTGTCAATGTGTTTTCACTAGATTCTCCTCCTGTCCTTCCTAATCTCGTGCAGAATTTCCCAGCTGTATCCATTTTTAATTCCTCTTATTCTGCCTTCACAAGAGATCAAAGACCCAGCTAATACACAGCAATAGGCGCAATTCTCTTCGAAGGGTTGGGGAATCAACACATGGTCCTCTCTTTCACCAGGAAGGGCATGGAATATGTTATGGAGGGTATTTTTACAGATCTTTCTATACACACAAAGTACCAGTTGGCATGATGCTACTTATCCTTTTTTTTTCAAATCATGAAAATCAGAACACTGCACATAAAAGTCTCTGAGTAAAGGAAAACCAAGGAACTGATGCTAGAGCCACAACAATCGCTAATAAGTTTGGCTACCAGAATAATGCCCCTTACCTTTACTGCATTGAAGCAGAAAGCATACAGAATGATCACAACTATAAAGCTTCGAGAAATACTGTATAGTGCAGAGAACAGCCCAGCAGCAGCTGAAACACAGAAATCAAAATTTACTACTTCTTTTATGGACATAGCTACTGTAGTGCAAACCAAAACTATGAAAAGTCAATGGCAATTTATTGCTAAAATTATTCTCAGACTGTTTTGCTTGGATGGGTTTAATCCAATCATTAAAAAATTTAAAAAAATCAAACCGATTTTTAGACTCATGGAGCCCAGAACTTTAAACTGATCTGTTTCAAAACAGATTAAGTAAAATCACACTGATGTGAGACGTAAGCCTTCTTCAAGCACTATAAAAGCATATGGGGATTACATATGAGGGAAGCCAGTGGGCCCAGACAGGCTTGGTCCCATGTGGATTCTATTACACGAAGTCTCTCAACAGGCAGAAGAGACTTCAGAAAGCAGATGGCCACCCTTCACTCTGGGAGGGCAACCAGAAAAGCACCACACTGCGGTGAAACAAAATGACTAATCTTCCACCTCCATCCCGATATGCAAAATCTGAATGCTGTCACAATACTTGAAGGGGCTGCTGTGAACAGGTATGAATAAAGTACCTAGTGACTGAGAACACAAAACAAAGGAAGCATGTTGCACGAAAAGACCAAGAGTTGCTCATTAGCCAGAGAAATCTGACATCAAATATAGCAACCTTTCCTTAACTGGTTTTAAATTGTTTATAATTCTCAGATGTCTCCACTGTCATGCATATTTTTAAAATTGCCTTTCTATATATGAAGTGCCTCGGGCAGTTTATGATCCCCGGCAGGCATCTTTGGATTTGGCCTCAATTTCTTTTGAATTTCCTGGCAGACCCACTGCAATAATGACCAAACTAATTGCTCGCTAATTCTCTGGTACAGAGAAATAACACCAGCACATAAGAACACAAGGTGTTGCTACTTTCAAAGAGCAACAATATTACTGCTGGTTCTTCAAAGAGGGATTGACAACCGCAGCAATGACAAGATGGTGAAATCCATGCCTGGGCATCCGGACTGTGGTACTCTCCACCAGGATGCAGAGGGAATAGCCATCCTTTTTGGGGTGCTTTCCCTCAGTGACTGGCTGCCTGGGTGGGATTTTTAGATGCATTGTTATGCAATACTGTACTACTTTTTGAATGTGTCTTTAGTATTGCTTGTGTTTACCATTTCTCAGAGTGGTATCTGTTCCTTTTAAATATTTGTTTAAGTGTTGTTTTTAGCTTTTAATCTTGTCTTCATGATGTAAAGCACTTTGGGTGCTTTTTAAGAAGAAAAGTGGGGTAAAATGAATGAATGAATGAATGAATGAATGAATGAATGAATGAATGAATGAATGAATGAATGAATGAATGGACTGCATTCATTCTGTTAACAGGCAAGGCAAGGGAAAGAAAAGACTTTTTTCAGTAGCGTATTTCCATATTTTCAAACCTGACATTCTTTTTATTTTCCTTGTATATATTCTTTGTATGCGTAAGGGCTGGTACAATGTTACAAGCACCCCAAGCAGTTGCTTAGGACCCATGTGGACTCTGAGGGGCAAACCCAGAGTCACAGAATACACCAAGGCATGTGATGCCGATCGCACAACGACCAAAATTGGTAAAAAAAAATTCACAGATAATAAGGCTACCAATGCAGTGAAGAAAGGGGAATTACTACTACACTGCAGTCCAGCTTTCTTTAGTAACATACCATCTAGGATAATCTTATGAAAATGATAGCTATTAAACATCTCCAGTATTAGAGACAGGGTGACTCTGAAAATAAGTTGCTATGGAGCAGAAGTGGAAGGGTTCCACATAATCAGCATGCATGGCCTGGTTTGGGGTTTCTAAGGCCATTTTCTTGACACTATGGGAAATAAGCTGTTGATCCAAGGCAGCTTATGTCCCACAGTCTTATGTTTTTACTGCATGTGATTAAATAAAGTGCTTACCAGAGCCGCCGAACAGCAGCATATCCAACTGTTCCAGGAGATATATGCAGAAAGTGTTGATTTGTGGGAAAAGGCCAAGAAGAGATATTGCAGGAAAGCAATATAAAAAACCTGGGACACAATCAGAAAATCAGATTGTTGGTTACATATGAAGGTTTCAAAAGAAAAAAATGTTTTTCATTGGGACAACATCTGTAACTAACATATACAAGCCTAGGGTCAACAAGAAAGAAGATGCCAAAAGAGATTTGGAAGAACTGATGGAAGTACTTCAAAGCCATCACCTGCATGTTCCAAATTTCCTGTTGAACCCTCTAGCTTTTGTGTGAGTTTTACATGGGGCTTCCTTCAGACAAGCATAAAATCCCAAGCAGTATCTGCTTCCACACATTCAACTTTTATGTATGTTTGTTCCAGTGCTTTTCACTGCCATCATGGTATAAAACCCTGGATCTAAGTTAGCGAATCCTCGTAGATCTTTATGACTTTTACATGGGAGCTTCATCAAACCATTATCAATTCATGTAAAACCTATGGATATGGGGCTGGCCTATAAAATGATGGCGCTGTGAAATTCCCATATATTTTTTTTAAAAGTGAGGACCCTTAAGGATATGGACCTAGAATCCATATATTTGTACCACAGTAGTGCCAGAAATGATGACTCCCCAATTCTTATTGTGTACTTTATAGACACAATGATAAATTTAAATGTAATGATTGTTTGGATGCTGGAATGCTATATTAAAACCAGTAAATGTAAGAGGATCCATTTTAATTCTACCGGATCTGGTATTTAGATCTCATAGAAAATGAACGAGACCAAATTAACAGAGAAGCCAAGAAAAGCAAATTCATATTTAGCCATGAGATTCGCTAGATGGGAACCCTGATCTAATCCCTGCACCTCCCCTACATATTCTGTGTCAGAAAAAGAAGGAAGTGAATTTATCCAAGGCCTTCCATTTCAACCCCTCCCAGCACAGCTGATTCATTTTCAATCCATTTCTTTCCCAGCTCAGGGCTTTTATTTTCATTTCATCTTATTTTTTAAGTCCCTCTTGGCCTTGCATTCCACCACCGTTTGTTGAGCAGATCTATTCATCTTTCCTTCCCTGGCATGGGCAACTGAACTGTACACAAGCAGAACTGAGCAAGTTACATTTTTGAGACTATAACTGATGGAATAAGAACTCTTTCTTTATTAATATGAATTCATTTATGGCACATTAATTTCTGCTTATCGCCAGGTATTTGAAGCTTTGATGTTTTAGGAACATTGAGTCCTTAGCTTACTAATCCTAAAAACACAGAGCATTTAACACATAGAATGAGAAAACACTGACATATCGACACATTGTGGAGCTTGCTTTTGTTGCCTTTTCTTCTTCTCCCCAATTGCTAGCTGATTCCTATTCATGCCTCTGGAGTGTTAAACAGTTTTATGCTGCTCTAAAACTTATCTGAATGCCTGGAGGCTCAATCAATCCCTAGGGGAGTTTTGCCTGGCTCTCTAGCTGCCAAAACAACCTTCAGAAATAGCCTAGAGAAACAGGAGATGGAAACCTGAATATTTAAGCAGGGATTGAAATAAGACCCTTCTCTGTTTAACAAGTTCTCGTATTTTACCTCTTTCCTTCCAGGAAGGTAGAGGGGAAAAGAGATGAAGGCATAAAATAATTTCCAGACTCACAAGAAGAGCTTTTGGTCATGCTAGGAGTGAATGCCACAACACGTGCCTCTGGCTTTACTGCTAGAAGTAAACACACTGTTTCAAAAATAACCACTTCTCTTACCACCTGCTCTGTAAGACAGGGGTAAGATGATGGGTAAGATAACAAAGGCAGAACACGGCTTCTACTTTTCAAGGGTTTTAAATGGGGGCAGGGCGAGGAATGAGAAGACCTTTTTTACTTTTATTATTTATTTATTTATTTGATTTATACCCCGCCCATCTGGTCTAAAAGACATTCAGGTTGCTTCAAAATTGTTTTCATTAGCAGGCAAACAAAACCACAAAATCTAGTCCCAAAACTTCATGACCTCCATGACGATGATGGGTCTGTCCCAAATTGTACCTGCCTCCACCCATGTCATACCACACTTTAGACCTGGTCTTTTGTACTGGTGTAGATGTCGGTGACCTGGGTGTAGAGGAACTTTCTGTAATTCCATTGTCATGGAGAGACCATTATCTCGTACAATTTGGACTCACTGGAACTCAGAGTCTTTGCAGGGGTGGGAGTCAGACTAAGAAAATCCGATCCAGATGGTTGACGGAGCCAGATGGTTCTGAGGCTGTCCTTAGGGAGTTTCTTGTCATTTTGACAGGTGACTCTGTTGAATTGCTTGTTGATATCTTGAATGCGGAAATGGCAAAAGCTATCAACATGATTGCTCCTAAACATCTCCTCCCTCAAAGTAGACCCAAACTGGCCCCCTGGTTCACCAGGGAACTGAAGGAGATGAAATGAGTGAGCCGTAGATTTGAGCAACGATGGAAGAAAACTCAGAGTGAACTTGATCAAAAAAGAGCTGGGCCACTGAAAGGCTTATTCTATGGCAGTGGTAACAGCAAAGAATCTGTCTGTCTGTCTGTCTGTCTGTCTGTCTGTCTGTCTGTCTGTCTGTCTGTCTGTCTGTCTGTCTGTCTGTCTGGCAGTGAGGCCAATCTGGGCGGCTAGCAACAACAAGTCAAACACAATATTAAAACACAATAAGAATAAAATAATACAAATATGTAACAGATACTATAACTAGTAGGATAAATTAAAACAGATCACTATAAAGATGATAGAAAGGATGATGAAAGGATGGCAAAAAGGATGATAAAAGGGAAGCATAGATGTCAGCAACTTAATGGTTCAGGAAAGCCTAATGGAGGAGCCAAGTTTTCAATGCTCGTTTAAACCCATTATTCTTCTCTGCCACTACTGCATCTGAACAGAATCACCCAGTGGAGCTTTTCAAATGGTTAGAGGCCTGCTACATGCTAGCCCCCCTTAAGTACAGTGGTGCCTCGCTTAGCAATGTTGATTTGTTCCGAAAAATCGCTGCTAAGCGATTTCATCGCTAAGCGAAACGCAGTTTCCCATTGAAATGCATTGAAAACTGGATAATCCATTCCAATAGGAACGAATTGCCGTCCTTAAGCGCAAATCGCCATAGGAAACATCGCTAAGCGAAATGCGGTTCCCCAATTGAAATGCATTGAAACCTATTCAATGCATCTCAATGGGGGAAAAATACAACAACAAATTAAAAAAGAGTCAGAACAAAGTCAAATATGGTTAACAAAGAGTTTATTAAGTGCACTTTATGATTTTAAACATTTTAAACAGTAAACTTTAACTTTATAAATAACAGAAAAACATTTAAAAAACAGCAAACATGAGGCTGTTTAAACCATCGTTAAGCGAAACAGGGGACCCAAAATTTAATCGCTATGCGAAGCATGGTCCCAACCATCGCTAAGCGAAAATCGCTCATAGGGACCATCGCTAAACAAAGCGCAAAAACGCTCTGAAAAAGTCATCGCTAAGCGATTTCGTCGCTAAACGGAGCGCCTGTTAAGCGAGGCACCACTGTACTGGACAAGACCGGCAATCATTATGTTAGATTGCACAGGGAAGCCACTGAAATCCACAAACACCAGCAGAGTTTCAACAAAAAAGAAGTAAGTTTAAAACTCAACAAGGCCTGGCTCCCAGCACTGAAAAATATAGCCTGCAAAAGGTCAACGAACTCTACCCAGTCACAAGGACCAGTGATTGCTACAAACAAAAGACCAGCTAACGACACCCATCAATCACAGTGACAGATCATCTCTCCCCCTTATCACAACAATACATCCACAACAGAAACCCACTGCTCACCCAATCTCCTGAAAAGGACAAAAGCTGTTCCCACAGCTATAAATATTCAACTATCCAACCAACTGCAACAGAGCACAGACAGCGTTCTGACTCCTGTCCTCTGAAGATGCCAGCCACATAGACTGGCAAAATGTTAGGAAGAACAACCTTCAGAACACGGCCAAAGAGCCCAAAAAACCCAAAGCAGTCAGCAGATTCATAAGTTGTTTGAGCTCTTCAGCAGAATGGACAACAACAGCTGCATCATTGGTGAAGAGGAAGTCCTGCAAGCATTTCAGTTGGACTTTCACCTTCACTCTAAGTCTAGAGAGATCAAAGAGCTTTCCATCTGATCTAGTCTGGAGATAGACACCTTCTGTTGCAGTTCCAAAAGCGTGCTTCAGCATGACAGCAAAAAAGATCTCAAACAGCGTTGGCGCGAGGACACAGCCTGTTTCATTCTGCTTCAGATGTCAAAGGGATCTGATGTTGAACCATCAAAAACTACAGTGCCTCTCATTTCCTCATGAAAGGACCTGATGATGTTAAGTAGTCGAGGTGGACATCCAGTCTCTAATTAATAAGCTTGAAAAAGCAAAAAAAACAAAGCCTTTGTTGGTGTGAGTCAGGAATCTTACTGCAAAAGCTGCATGGTCCCACTTTTGAGTTGGCAAAACCATAAAATTAAGCTGCTTCATTTATAGCTCAGTGGTTTAGTTATCTGGTTGTGGAGCCAGAAGTTGGGAGTTTGATTCCACACTGACTCCTTGACAGGGACTGCATTCCAGCTTAGCGGTTCTAAGATTATTATAATAAATACAGTTCTTTTTGGCCATCCAAGGGGTGACTACATATTTGCCTGTTTGGATGAAACAGCAAATGAAAAGAAGATGATAATGCTCATTGTCTTTCTCATGTGGAAGAAATGAGATACAAGTAAGCATGTGGGTTCCTAATTCACAGTAACACTTTTGTAGTTGCAAAAAAAAAAAAGAAAGAAAGAAAAAGAGCCCCTACTTTACCAACAGAAGCTATTTTCCCTTTTATATTTCATTCTGTGTTGCATTCAAATGGGCAAACAGCTATAAAACTGCCTGTGCAGTTGCTGTAGGCTCTTGAACATTATGTTTTTCATGCGATTGGTGAGGCAGAGAAAACAGATGAGTGACTGTCTGAGCCATTTAGAAGTTTGCTTACATTCCCCCCCTTTCTTTGCTGAAGTCTTGTGCCCTGCTCTAGGGTATTCCACATTCATATGATTTTAAGGAACAAAAATGGGGATGCATTTAAAAGATAGATGAAGAAGATTAAATACATACATACATACTCCAAAGTAATGTAGATCCATTGATCATATGAATCTTGTTGAGGCAACACATATGGAAAAGTGATTAATTCAATAGATTTTCCATAATTTGAACTAACAACTGGCTTTAGCCCATATTGCTGAAGGAACTTTGTAATCTTGTAAGTCTGTTTCTCCATCTGAATAACTGTTTCTTCACCTAAGTCCTTCAGTGAACATCCTCAGTAATCGCCCTGCTATTCAAATGTTAACAGATAAGGGGAGATATCTTGTGTTCACATCCATATGAACTACCATGTTATTCACTGCCCTCCAAAATGTACATGCCTGCAAGGATAAATACATCCTTGAAGAACTGCCAAAATAATGTATCACTGGCTTTGTGATATATAAATAATCACCACCACCACCACCACATGTCATCAAGTCAGTTCTGACTTAAGGCAACTCTTTCCAGGATCTTCTAGCTACAGAGTACTCTGAAGTGGTTTACCATTTCCTACTTCTGGGGGCATCCTGGAACTGTGCAGCCTACCCAAGGCTACACAGGTTGGCTCTTCTGAGATGCACAGTGCAGTGGTTCTTCTCCTGGGTAGCACAGTGGGGAATCGAACACCCAGCTTCTGGCTCCGCGGCCAGGTACTCAACTCACTAAGCTATCCAGAAGGTGATCAAGTTCATAGATTATATTTATCAAATTTAATCACCATCTGATGATCAAGTTGAATCAACAGGTTACTAAGCAGCCAGAGGAAGTAATTAAAAAACATTTGCTCAAGTCAAAGGCCCATTCTTCAGCAACAAGGAAACCAGTTCAGAACTACACACTCATTAAGACAGAATAATAAATCCAACATTTAAAAACGGAATAAAGTCAATTGAGTCCTGTGAAGCTGAAGACAATGGTGTGATGACCCCTGAAAGTGGACCATCCCATCCCTCCTCAGGTTCAGCAGAATACCATACCTCAGGTTCCCCTGTGGACAAACTAACTATGATGCTGCACAAGTACCAGGGGAGGTAGAAGCCTGAGTGCCTTTGGAAGAACAAGAAGTGGAGGAACAGTCCCAGGATGGTAGAAAAGGAGGGAAATGAAAGAGAAGAACTAGAAAATGGAAAAGAGGAGGATCCGCGGGGAGTTTTGAGGTATAAAAGAGGGATTAAACATAGTGGGGGAGAAGAAAATAAGACTGGAAGAGAGATTGGTCCAGACAGGGGAGGAGACACAGGAAGAGACATAAGATGACGCTTTGGAATATCAAGAAATTGAGTCTTATCCAATAGACCTTGAGGTACCTCAAGTCTCTGTGTGTGTGTGTGTGCGTGTGTGTGTTGTGTGTGTGTGTGTGTGTGTGTGTGTGTTTGCTTGCATACGCACATGTGTGTGTGCGTGTGTGTCCTGTGGATGGGATATTTTTCCAGTTATTGGTTACTCAAGAAGAGGCAGAGAAATACCCCAACCTTCAGCCCCTCCACAAGCCCTCCCTTTGTATTTGGGGGAGAGAGAAAAGATGGAAATAAGGTGAAGAGCTCAAGCAGAAGCCTGTAAGGGAGAAGAAAGGGAAAGGATAAAACTCAGTCAAAGTCAGAACAAAAGAGAACTCAACCACCAAGCAAAGACTACCCAAGAGGAGTGGGATCCCGAGAGGGGTGAGTCCGTGCAGCCTGTGGCTTTACAAACTATCACTGCTGCAACATTCTTTGTGTCAATCCCTGAAGGCAAACCCACCCTTAAGGTCTGGACCTATCTTTGTAACAGGTAGAGTGAGTGATGTAAAAAGGAGTCAAAAGGAAGTAGGACATAAGTTAGATTGACTAGAATTTATCTGGTTTGTGATGCAAGTAAGTTGTTAATGTTAATCCCCTTCATCCAAGTTTAATAAACTCTAGTTTAGCAAAAAGTTCACTTGTCTCTTCTATGGAGCCTAGAATGGAGGAAGGGATCTCTTCTGGTCTCAGGAGAACTGGAGGGGATCACATGCCCCCAAAGCAAAGATGAAATAAGATTAGATAACTGAGTTCTTGCTTGATAGCAAGCTACATTATTGGGAGTTGCCAGACAGAGGAAGAACAACTGTAAGTGACATGTCAGAGATATATGAGTGATATGCCAGCCACCGGTAGCCACAAAAAGGGCTCATAATTTCCTAGTGGATTTCACCAGCTGCTGTAAGATAAAAATTGCTGCAAAAGTGTTTTCAAGCACCCCAAAAGTAAGGAAAAACAGCCCTTTTCGAATGGCATCTCAGCCTTGCTGTTGTGACAAAGAGGGCCCTTCTCCTGGAAGGCTGAGAGGGGCACATCCAAGGGCAAACATGGATGGGGAAAGCAGGACTCCAGTGCTTTCCACACAGTTCAGACACTATCATATGTGAAGTTTCTTGCTGCAAACAGCACAGCATGTAACAAATGCAAAAGCTGCCTCAAAAGCAGCATTGGGAGGGAGAACTTTTGAGCAGAGAAGTAATGAAGTGGTCCTGAACCTTTTTTCCACTCACAACTTCTCTGCCCCAGCTTCCTTCTCAACCATCTCTCTCATCTCTCACGAGGGCCCAGAGGTGTGTTTGTCTTCCTAATCATGCAGGGGAACAATGGGAACAATTTGGGGATTTAGTAGCAGAGAAAAAGTAACGCTATAAGATGTGACACACAGAATAATTTTCAGGCCTCTTTTCTTTCAGAGGAAGGAGAAAGAACATATGAGGTTAGGTAGCAGATACTAAACACCATGTTGAATATTTTGGATATACTGAACAAAGCCAGCACTATCATTATATGAATCAGAAGTTATTAGTGATTGAACACTCACAGAAAACACAAGGCAGAGGTGAATAATGTATAAAGGCTTATTTTTTACCACCTATGCTCAGATGTAAAATTCAAACAGACACTGAATTGCAAAATAGGAGCATCTATCTATCCATTCACCATTTCTGAACAACCCTTAGCTTACCTATTACATGGTCTCTGGCTGCTTGAAATGATCCAGGAGAGAAGATCCTCAGGCCGTAGAGGGTATAAATAGGGGGACTTCTGTTTTTAGATCCTGCATCTAGCAATAGAATAAGGCCACACAATACACAAAAATATACAGGCCTACTATATGTTATCAGCTGGTTGTGACCCTGGAAAAGAAGATAGACAAAAAATATATATGTTCTTAATGCTGATGGGAAATGCCTTCTTTTGCATACGTAACTGTAAAGACTGCAGAAAAAATGCAAGGTAAAAGCTTATATATGCATTTTAGATATTATCAAACAGCAATATGTTACAATTCATTTCAATCATTAAGAAATCTAAATGTGTATGCCACATGGAAGGTTCTTCTTAACCATTATTTTCCTGTTACACAGTACTAATTACACTATCACAGTTACATTTTAGCCAGAGTAAAATACTGTATTCAGTCTTGATGTCCTTGCCACCACTATCACAAATGAGTGACCAAAGTATTACATCACTATTTCCAGGCAGCTGAGAACCCAGAGGGCTTCTTGTTATGTCATCCTGCCCTGTAGGCATAGTTTTTTTCCTCACAAGGTCCAATGGAGTCAGAAGATCTTGACCACATGGGAGGAACACACTGGATAAGTCAATGAGTCTCAGTGGGACAAAACTACACTAGTTCCCACATTGCTAAAGGTAATGTTAGAAGGTGTGTGGAGTCTCTAATTAAAATTTCTGTAGATGTTGCAAAAACAGGAGACGACAGAAGTTCCATAACTGGAGAAATCAGTATTTCAGTCTGTGCAGAAAAGAACTGTGCATAAAAATCAAGGAACAACTGAACAGAATGACCATAATTTCTCCATTCTATCTTAACCAGGTTTTAATAGTCAGAGCTATAAATGTGTGGAAAGCCAGAATTCTTATAACTATTTCATTTACCAGCTGCTGCGTGGCCTTGTATTAGTATCCAACTGTCTTGTACACTAAGTTACTATAATGTGGTTCTTGAATTACAGAATACATTACGGCACCCTGCCCACTTGTGGTACCACTCTGAATGATGCAAATACTCCTATTAACATGTATAAAATGTAAAAAAAGAGCTTGCAATATTCTGGTTTCTTTTAGCTGTTTTATGTGTCTTTCATTTCCACCTACCCATGAGAAAGGCTGATATGAACTACTTGAATAACATGAATGGTCATTAAAAAAAAACCACAACTCTCCCCAGACACAGATTTTGAAGGAGAAGGGAAGGGAAGCAGAAGTGCGAAAAGATTAAGCTGTATGGAACCTCTTTCTTCCAAAAGTGGTAAGACATGCCCAGTATGTTCATATTTTCAGGAGACTGAATTCAAGATGCCTTCTTTCTTGTCCGTTACATTGAATTCCATAATTTAATTATAACTTAACATTGCATTCTTATTTTCAACTGCTTTTGAATTTATGTATGAGAATAAGTCTTGCGAAAGCCTTCAACTAGCATAATCCTTTCTCCTCTCTTCTTATTCCAGCATAGCTGCCAGGAGTTTGAAAGCTTCTCCTGCTTTGTATTTACTGCACTTTAAAACACTGCCAAAACTATACACTTTGATTATTCTTAACTAGGATTAATTTAAACATGCTAGCAACACAAATCATGGTCTGAAGCTGATTTGTTTCAAGTTGGCTTTTTCAATGATAGATAAAATTAATCTCAGTTTGACTAGGTACAAGCCTCATGGCAAGCTGAGGATAAAATGAAAGCAAAAGGCGTGCCAGAAGAGTTTGCCTGTGACCTGTGTTCCCTCTAAGCTGCATATGCAGCGCCACATTCATCTCCTGCAGCCATATTGATGTTGGTGCTGATCTGCTTCCAGTTGTGGGCAGAACCCCTCAAGAGTTCTGCACAGCACTATCGGAAATTAGAGGAAATGGTGCCTGTGATTATCCTTTTAATCATAAATCATAGTTTAACACTACATCTCAACAAGGACACTGTGTGAAGAAGCACTTTTTGCTGTTCACTCTGAACAATCAATTACATTGGTGATGTATACTGAAATATGGGGGGAAATCAACCTACTTTTTCCACACTGTACCTAAGTGAACCTTTATATATCTCAATAGCCATTTCCCTCTAGACTAGGTAAAAGGTTCCCCTTGACAAGTTTTTGTCCAGTCGTGTTCGACTCTAGGGGGCAGTGCTCATCCCTGTTTCCAAGCCATAGAGCCAGCGTTTTGTCCGAAGACAATATTCCGTTGTCACGTGGCCAGTGCGACTTAGACTCGGAACACTGTTTACCTTCCCACCGAAGTGGTCCCTATTTATCTACTCGCATTTGCATGCTTTCGAACTGCTAGATTGGCGGGAGCTGGGACAAGCAACGGGCGCTCACTCCGTCGCGTGGACTCGATCTTACAACTGCTGGTCTTCTGACCCTGCAGCATAGGCTTCTGCGGTTTAGCCCGCAGCGCCACCACATCCCCTATCCCTCTAGACTAAGAGGCTCCAAACTTCTCTTTTCAGAGAAAATATGATGTGGGGAGCCTACACTTATAAAGATCAGTAGTATGAAGTGTACAGCTTGAAAACACACACATCTGGGCCAAGAACCAAAGACAGGAAGCTCCAATCATATCTTTATTATCTCAATCTATGGAAAAGAGATCTGATGAAGTTTCAGTAACTTCCACTCCACCATCAACCTCAGCCTAGACCATTCTATACAACAGGTCCCACTTCTCAATACCACTGCGCAATTACACATGGAGGAAATAAGTACTACTGCCTTACACCAAAAGCTGACAAACTGCTACTGGTATTTACATGCCTCCAATTTCCATCCAAAACAAAGCCAACTCTACAGCCAGATTTGCCAGTCTACCGTATCTTCTCAGACAGAGGCATTCAGTTTGAAGACCTGACCGAGGCATTTCTCACACTTAATTTTTTTAAAAAAAAGTATTTATCTTTAAACTGCTATGAGACTTTCTTTTCCTTTTTTCAAAAACTATGTAATACTATTATATAAAATATAATATAATTTCAATGAAACATTCCCAAACTTGATCCCCATATTATGTGGAAAAAAATGATTTCATTAAAAATTATTAGGCTCTTTGTCTTTGCTACTAGTAGCAAATCAGGCAATGATGTTATTATAATGCAATTTTGATTAAACCAATTTCTTGTCATTTTAAAACAAATGTGCACATTATTAATGTCTGCCCGTGAAACTGATTTGATTACCGTTCATGTTGCCTGCATACAGCTGAACTGACAAACAGAACTTATATTTAGCACTGAGAAAATTACCTCTTTAGTGAGGTCTGAATATTTATTTCTTATGTATCACTGGAAACATCATATGCAATAATGACTAGAACTTTGAACTAATGGGCTTTTTAATGGCAATGCCTAGTTTGCATCTAAGCATGAAATGCTTTTCAGCTCTGATGAATCTTGTAATTCCACGTGCTTCACAATATTATTTCTTAGGGCAAAAAGCTGCAGTTAAATTCAAGATTAATATTAGTATCAACAATCATAAATTATAATAAACTTTAATATAAAAATGGGAACGTGGCTTGGTGATTTGGAGCCATCCAATATCTCTAGGTTTAAGTTTCTGCAATTTAGTTTCGAATTCTACTCTTGCTGATTGATGCCAAGGAGGGACAAATACTTAGGGGGGGGGGAATGGCAAGGGGTTGCAAGCCAGCAGGGAAGCCTATGCTCTCCCAGCTTCAGCCCCCTGCATTCTTCGTTCAGTCTCTGTGGTCCTGCAAACAAACAAATACCCCCTGATCTCTCACTAGTGGCTATGCTGAATGGAATTGTAACCCAGTAGCAAGAGAGAGAATCCCAGCATCTTGACCTGTTCAGCAGCTTAAGGGCGGTGATGCTGGCCCACCCTGGCCATCTGGAGGTCAGCCTTTAAGAAAAGTTGCCGAAAGGACTGAATGAACCGATTCAGGACACCTGTTTTGTATGTTCTCTCATGGACCCTATTTACGTTGCTGAAATATCATTGAATTAACAATTTCTCAAAAGGTGGGAAACTATGCTACAATGCAGGAATGGTTATGAAAGCGATATTGAAACCATTTCTAGAACAGGTGTTTAAAAGACTACGCTGGTGTAAAAGACCATGCTGGAGTAAGTGTTTTCAAGATTACACATCTAGTATTGTGCATCTGTGCACTCGTATACATTAAATGTTGCTTTATACATTGTACAATATACTTTGTACAATAATATATATTGCATATTAATCAACTATTGCCGAGATTGGTACTGATTTTAAAAGGTTGATGACTAATCAGATAACCCACAGAACAAATACTGTGTACCACATTATTTATTTCCCTTATTTACTTCAGGGAAACCAAATAATACAGTTAATTTTGCATAGAATATGTAGTCCTGAGTCAAGTAAAACAGAACAAGTTAATACTTGGAACCAATTAAATTCCCACCATAATGTTATCAAATTACAAATCAACTTCTATTGTTTATATATATAATTTCCAAAATTAACGGTCAAACCTTATTGTTTATTTACACCAGCATAAATTAAGGATGTAAACTGCAGCAGTGAATGGCTTTTATGCCTCCTCATAGACAACCCATGAGTGCAAAGCATATTACCCAAAAGTACTAAGAAAAAATTGATCAAGTAAAATTTCACCACAAATTTTTCCACAAATTCAGCTAACAATGGGAAAAATGGATAAAATCCAGATGTATAATGTTATAACAGCCTGGATAACCTGGATCCAGGAAGACTGAAGTGAATTTAACTGAAAGTTTCCCATCGCTCTTCCCCCCCCCCCCCCCCCGGTTTCAGGTTCTAAGAAGCTCCCTAGGGTTCTCTTTTGCCTTGTGGAGGCCTTTGGGAGCCTCAGGATAGTGGGGCTCCCAAATTTTGTCTTTAACAGGAAAAAAATCATCACTCAATTGCTGCCACGAGACCAAATCCAAACTTTGTCATACTTACTGTAGATCCACTGCAATCAGTTGGACTTAGTACTTACTGATCATGGCATGGGGCATACAGCCAGTGCCATTAACAGCATGCCAATTCCATCAGTAGCCTGGCTGGTGCTGCCCTGCCTCCCTGCTAGGCTGGCCATTCAGCAGCTCAGCAGGGAGGCTCACCATCCTGCCTCCCTTGCTGGCATAGCCGGCCAAGCAGGGTGCTAGAGCAGCACCGCTGGGCTACTGTTGCCATCCGCACGCTGTTAATGACTCCAGCTACGCACGCTGCACCCTGAGCAATAAGTGGACCAGCAAGTTCTAGGAGTGGCCATTAATTGGGCCAGCCACCTGTAACGGCGAGATTCATTTTTGTCTCCCTCAGGAGACAAATGCAAGTCTCCCATGTCTAGTTGGACTTTTTGCTATGACAGATGTAAGTACCATAGATTTCAGTGGCTGCTATTAAAACTATGCGCTACTGACTCTATAATTACTCTTCTCCCATTTGCAGTTTGTTGAGGTGCTTGCTGAAAAAATAAAGTCCAATATATTACAGTAACAAGCAGAAGGCTTGTGTTGTACAGAAATAGCACTGTGTAGCAACCCTTTGCAACAGCAATTAAAAACATTTTGATGAAGTTTTAAGAGGAAAAAATGTGTTACAATTCCAAAATGACTGCCTATTTCAACTATTTTGAAAAGTCTAATAAACCAGCTAGCAGAACAGATATGTCAACAGCAGAAGTGTTTATCAGTATGCTGGGACTTACATGTACAGGTGATGCAGGATCCGGTTGAACACTCTGAGGACAGAAAGAGATTAATCATATTAGTTATCTGAATTGCATCACTACACAAATGATAATACAGGGAATGGACTGGGAAATATGTGAAGTTTTCTCCTTTTTTACCTTTAAAAGAGAGTATTGACAGCTTGCCATGATAAGACAGAACAGGAAGACCCAGATGTCTTTACAAAAACCTTGGTTCATAATTATAAAGCCAAGAAAAGAAACAAGGATTACTAATAGAATTGCCAAAACATTCTCCTTGAGATCTTCTGTCCTGTAGGAATAAAAGACCAATATATGCATAAAATTACACACAAGTGGTTTGAAGATACACACCATACACTGAAACCCCTAAAGTCTCTCTAGTCCATTTCCCAAAAATCTGAACTGCCAGCTGTGTCCTGAGGATCAAATAAATGAAGTATAAAAGTATATTATTGACCACAAAAAATGCTTACCTATCTAGTAGTGCCAGCAAGGTAAGTCGATCATACCAGATTTTTATCCATTTACCGGGAAATACAATAAATTTGTAAAATTGTTTATTAATTTTTCTTTGCACTGATGAACATGAAGAATCTTCAAGATCTTCACTAAAATGCTTTAAAATAAAAACAAAAGTAAACAGAAGTTTATATTGTTTCCATAATATTGGCAGATCAATTCTATGTATTTCATTGTGCCTCTATAAACATGATCAAAGCTACCTTGTGAATTTTGCACATTTTTTGGAGTGTCCCCCCCTCATTTTAGTAATAAGGTTATGCCACAGCCTAAAATATACAGAAAAAAAACATTAATTTAGTCCACTTCACCCAAGATTCATCTTTGACCTTTATGTGTCCCTTGTTATCTCAATCGTGAAATTCAGCCACACCAAAATAAGACCTGGAATAAATTCTTTTGACCTTTTGTTTGTCTAACAAACAAATTACTATTCCAGCTTTGTTCTGCTCTTTTGAAAGCAATGGGGAACAAAAACAAATTGAGACAACAAAAATGGATGAACTTGCTATGAAATCAAATGAACAGCAGAGAAATGAAGTACAAAACAAAATGAAATGTTTACTCGTACAAATAAATGTCATACCTAAAGAAAAACCTTCCAGCACAGCCTTACTGTAATTTAACTGTGCACCTTCTTAGTTAGTTCTCTAAGTTAGGATGCAGCTGGAGGCTGACAGAATTACTGACAGATGCATAATACATCTCAGAAAGCACCAGAGACATAAGTTTGTACAGATACAGATGAACGTTACTCTGTGCATATCTTCACAGCAATTATCCCAAAAACTATCCTACAGAAGTCATGGTTTTATCAGTTCTGCCAGTTCACAAACCTTGGATCAGAAAACTACAAAAAAACTTCCCCAGTACTTTAACAATAATACCATACTCAAAGGTGGACAGGCCTTATACCTTTTAAGATAGAACAGTTCTTCATCAGAAGATAAACTAAAGGAATAATGAACAATAAATGAATATATGAATAAAATGAATACATAATCAGCCTGATCCTGACAATCAACAAAAGTGGTAGGCGGGGTTTGAAAGGCTCATTAATAAGAAGAACCTGTCTGATTAGGAGGACATATGGAGGATCCCTTCCATTTGGGCATACAAGAATTACCCAACTATCCCTACCTAATTAATTACATACAACAGTGTTTATAGCAGGGGTCTCAAACACGCGGCCCGGGGGCCATTTGTGGCCGCCGGACTATCATTTGTGGCCCCCGCCTTGCCTGCCCCCCCGAAGCGCCCACGCATCTTCTGCTATAAAGAGTAAAAAAAAGCGCCTCACCTCGCTTGCCAGCTCTCCCCCAAGACAGCGACTCTTGCACCCTCCATCCAGAACTGCAGCCTGCGAGCCAGCCCGCCTGTTTACCGGATGGCAGGCTGCAGTTCTGGATGGAGGGTGCAAGAGGCGCTGTCTTGGGAGAGAGCTGGCGAGTAAGGCACACTGCCGTCCTTTTCCCTGAGCCCCCGATCCACCGCCAAGCGATGCCTGAGAGTGGAGCTTGCTCCCAGCCCATCCTCGAAGAGCGCCTCCAAGTCGCCAACAGCAGCTGAAACCGCCTCTTCCAGGGAAGTGGCTCTCTGGCTCCCTTTCTCTCTCGGCACCCCCAGCACCAGCCCAGCCAGCGGCCACCTCATCACCTGACAGTGCTTCCTCCTCCTCCTCATCCTGCTTCAGCCGCCTCGGCTCTGGAGGCTGCCTGGGCTCGCCTCACGAAGTTTGCGCATTTGTCGTGGTGGGGGTAGCTGCTGCTGCTGAGTGCGCCTTTTTTTGAGGGGGGCCCTCAGAGGAAGCTTGCCGGACCTCCATGTGTGTGTGTTTGTGTGCCTGCATGCGCGTGCACAGCTGTGGGGCCCTTGCCCCATTCTGTTTAATTTCGCAGGTACCAGTGGGGGCTTTTCTCCCTTGGCAAGGAGAATTCTGTGATGGTTTTTAAAAAACTTTATGTCATGCCCTCCTGTCACCGGTGCTCCCTCCCTTCTCTCCTTCTTCATCCTGCTGGTGGTGGTGGTGGTAGTGAAGAAGGAGCTGGAGGAGGTCGTGGCCAGCGACAAGGGCTCGCACCCTTCTCCTCCTCCTCCTCCTCAGAGCCCCAGCCGAGCTAAGGAAACTCTGGGCGGCTTCCTCAAGCTCTTGATCTGCTTTGCGGAAAATCTGATGTGGCCCAGACTCTGTCTCCAGTGGCACCCAGGTAAATTGAGTTTGAGACCCCTGGTTTATAGGATCATTAAGTCAGACATCCTATACCCCAGCAGTAATTGGTAAAGAAACAGAACAGACAGGTTAAAAAAATCTCCCTCCTTCAAACATATTTGCACTAAATGAGTTTAGCAGAGAGATATGACACAGTACCCGTTGGGTTTCAGAAAGGGTCCTTCGTGCCACCATCAGTAAGAGCTGCTGCTGCAATGCACTTGGCCCGTGATCTCCAGAAGATGCTTCTTGACTCTCTGAGGTAGTTGTACTAGAGGAGCTGAAATGAGCTTCACTGAATACAGGAGAAAAGGGGATAATATTAACTGAACAACGTCTCAGTATGGTAATGAAAACAACTACATGGCTTGAGGGACTGATTATCTCAACTGGAGTTTCCCAAATGATGGGATTTAAGCCTCTCTTACTGTAAGCAGGATAAATGATATTCAGTCCCATCTCAAATTAGCCACCAAAGAACTATTTGATAAAGTTCCTACATTACAGCTGGAAAACTAAGTCGAAGGTACTTATTTCTGGGCCACTGAGTAATACAAAGAATAATTCCATAATTCAGTCAGTAGCTTGAAGGTGCATTTTGGCAGAACAATGAATCACATAAGACTAGCAAGGCAACTAAAATTCAGAGGGGACTACAGCAAAACAAATATTAATCAATCAAGAAGAAAAATGCCACTTTGAAGAATCTCCCCATCTTGCTGACAAAATGAGTATACACATTGTACCCACGTTACTTATCATTCACACCAGTTTTACCTTGCACTAAAACGAAAAACAGAACTTGGTAGACATTACAGTGGACCCTCGACTTACAGAATTGGAATGGTGGCTGCAGGTCGAAAAGTCTGTAGGTCGAGTCTCCATTGACCTACAATGCATTGAAAACTGATTAATCCGTAACCCGCTGTTTTTGTTCCATTTTGGTTTTTTTCTGGTCTGTAGGTCGAACCTAAATTTTGCGGCCAGAGAAGTCTGTAACTCGAAAAGTCTGTAAATTGAGCCGTCTGTAAGTCAAGGGTCCACTGTACCTTTTTAATGCAATTTCACTCAAATGTTCTTCACTATGAGTGCTAGAATATTCACAATACTTCAAATCATACTTCAAAAACACAACACCAACAGTAAACATAGTTCAAAAATACATTACAAACATCGAACCTTGGAAACAAAACTTGGGGGAATGACTACATGGGCTTCTGTCCCACTGTTCGGTGTGCTGTGGGGATGGATGGGTTCTTACCTTTTGCCACTGTCCAGACAATGCAAGTGTCAGTACAAACCAGCCTGTCCCCAGCATGTTCCAAGCCTTATCTTTCTAGGTCCCTGTCAGGGGCTATTGTTTTTTAGGTAGGATCGTTCTGTTTTGGTTAATTTCCAATACATACAGTCTCTGGGATTGGACCAAAGTGGAGCTACCTGCTTTGAATTTCCCACCCAGTTTTAATTTCCCTATATCATTAAGTGGCTTAGGAAGACAGCTTAGCCATGTCACAATAGCGGGTAATTAAAAAATTCCTCTGCTCCTTCTACCTCAACGGTTGGCAGGTCCTATACTTTTCAAGATAAAACATTTCTTCATCAGGAAATAACCTAAAGAAATAATTAATAATAAATGTAGATAGGTATAAAATTAATACATAATCAGCCTGATCCTGATAATTAACAAAATGGTGTGTGCTGTTGTGCTTTATCTTTTGGAGAGAAATAACAAAAATTGGAAAGCTTCCTTCCAGAAGGAAGAGGAGGAGAGAGGAGAGGACAAGGAAGGAAATGTTTTGTGTTTGTTTTATTTTTAAGGAAAATAGGCCAATAGGATCACTTGAGGTGCACACACTGTGTGGATGTAAAGCATACCACATCCCTACGAACACTTAAGTGACCCTGTTCATGTAGTTAAAGTACAAACAGTGGGTGGGCTAGCATGAAACCTTCATTGTATGGGCTGCACAGGCTTTCAGAATAACTGACTGAGGCTCAGTTCTACATCACTTCTCATTTAAGCTATAAAATTAAGTATGAACATGCAATACTCAGAACTCAATTTAAAACTTCTGTCTGATTTTTTTCAGTAAAAATGTGGTTATATCTAAATTATCTGTTGGTGCAATTTTGGGGCAAGACCATGATCCCTCTTGAAAGAGATCAAGTCATACTTTCAATTGACTGAGCTTCTTCAAGACTGCATTCCGAATACTGTTTTCATTTCTACTTAATGTTCTCTTTACAATAATTCACAATGAACGCTTCCTTTGTTTTTAAAATAGTTAGGAAGATTATGAAGTTTAGAAAAATACTTAGTGTCCTATTGCCTTCAGACCTTCAGTTTTCCAGGGAAAAAATGCTATTGACCTTCTAAAATCATGTACCTACCCTTAAATCATTGCAGAATCTCTTGCTTGGTTAAAGACATCTGCTGCCACCATGTGGCAAAGCTCTTATCCTATTCCTATCTCTCGTTCTATTGAATTGTATTACATGGTCTCAATTTCCAATTCTCTGCTGCACTAACAAAAGCCAATAATACCTAATCACAATGCATGTGTTCTCTGATGAATATCACACATGATATACACTATTGCATTTGACTTCAGAGTAAATTATAATTCCAAGCATCTTTATCTTGGTATTACTGTATAAAATAAATATAATAAATTTAAAAACCCAAAATGTCTTTTGCTTCTGCTGTCTTTACCAATTACTTTTAAATACTGGCTAGAATCCTATGTTAGGTTTGCATAACCTACCACAGTGAACTGATGAGGTGCCAGGGCACATGTCCATTGTGCATTTGACTAGCGTATGACTAAGACCTACTCTGACACATCAATTAAGTGCAACCAACTGTAGCAAGTTAGGCAAAACATAAGCAACTGCTTATAGGATTTGGGCAACTTTTTGAAGTCATTCTTCCCATATTACACTAAAGCATACACTTGATTGGATTTTTTGTCATAGGTCCTAAGGAGAACAGACTGATCAGCCATGAATGAGAAAAACTGCTGCATTTCCCATGTACTTCTCATTTTAAAGGTATATTATGACTTTCTTTTCCACTGCTATACCACACTTGCTTTAGCTTCCCCACTTAATTTGCTGCCATGCCAGCAAAAAATGCACTAAAAAGAAGAAGAGGAGGAGGAGAAAGAAGGGATATAAACCCTCATTTTAACAACTTCTCTGTTTATCAGCTATACGAAGTCCTAACATTAGCAGATGACAATGAACCTTTCCATGCCATCAATATCTTTGATAACTTTTACAAATCAGGCTACTGCTAAAGGAATGCAAGAAAGCCTCTCTGGTCATTCGCATCCCTAGTGAAATAAGGGGCCTAATTCATTTCTTCAGTAACAAGAAATGTCTTAAGTATACACTATGAGCACGGAGCGTTTCCTCAAATTAAAAAGAACAGAATAGCCCTTGTGTGCTCCTGGAGTTGCATGTTCGGTTACTTGTAGCTTCCTATCAGACACACCATAGAAATAAAACCCAACTGTGAACTATAGGAAGTACAGCAGTGCTGTAATATACTGAGAGCAGGCCCCTGTGAAGTCAGCAGAACTTAAATGCAATAAAATGTGCACAGAACAGCAATGTAAAAAAAAAAAAATCAAAAATTACCATGGCAATAGGAAGCACATAGGTGTTAATTAATAATTAGATCTTCTAAATCCCACAGATCCTGAGGAGCAGCATGATTTTGTATTGTGAACAGTTGAAAACCTTGTAGCAGAACAATAGAAGCCTGTCAAATGCCACCACCCACCTTGCCTCAGTAATAAGTATCAGCGCCTTACTGAGAAGCTGAAGGGTGTCCCTGTCTCTTAAAATCACCTTGGTGATGCGAGAAGAGGGGGGGGGATCTACTTTGCGTGAAATTGTTTTAAAAGAACACCTGCTCCTATTTCAGCAAACAAACAAAAACAAACAAATAAAAACCCATAACAGAATATGGAGTACATTTGCAAAGACTTTGGAGAATCTTATGATGCTGAAAACTGTCAGATACAAATGCAATCACCTAGTAGATCCTTGGCACTGGTAAAGTATTCAGATGTCTTTGTACATAGTACAAAACACACTGCAGCTAGTTATTAACGGAAATGAAGCTGAATCAACTACATAGACAAACTAGACTGAAATTCTCCTGCATGCCTGAGGCCAGAGACACTTCCATTTTACAGCATTTAAGAACTCATATCGGCGCGGTGTTTTAAAGGTAACCTTCCTCCCAGTCACTAGCAGAGGAACTCTCTTTTTGCTGCTATTAATTCTCTGTAGCCTGTAGGCTTTTACGCCTACTGGAAAAATGAACGTGCCCTAAAAACAAACATGAGAAATTAATCATGAGGATTCAACTGAATTCTCTCCCTGACAGAATGGGGTTTTACATGGTAGAAATTCTTACTAATGCCAGCCAAGGTGAAACTATTTTATCTGCTTTCTGCACTTTTCTGTACAAAAAGGAAAAAAAAGCAGGAGGCCTCCACAGAACTTCATGTCTGATAATGTACCACTTTAGTTGCTGTGCACAAATATCACAGGACTGCCATTTCCATCAGGACTTGCTTATGAAGAACCCAATGGATCATGGTG
This sequence comes from Pogona vitticeps, assembly GCF_051106095.1. NCBI lineage: Eukaryota > Metazoa > Chordata > Lepidosauria > Squamata > Agamidae > Pogona > Pogona vitticeps. The sequence goes on along the minus strand of NC_135783.1, from coordinate 59,675,481 downwards.
GGGAGCCCATAGCCCTTCAGATGTAAATTATTCTTGACCAGGGGCCATGTTGCCTGTGATTACTGCAAACAGAGGTCGAGAAAAAGATTGCAGAAGAAGCTGCAGATGCTGAGAAAAGGCAAAATTTTATTGTACTTCATATAGTAGCCTTCTTCAGCAGTATCTCTGCATCAAAGGTACATATATAGGGGACCTTTCAGTGACTCCTTTGGATCCAGGCATCACAGCTGAAGAGTTATGGCAGAAGGATATTATCTAAAAAGCCCTGGGCATGCAAGAATATTTCCACTTTTCTTGGCATCTGCAGTTTCTTTCAGGAACCCATTGCTGGTTTCAGATTCTGCCTTTTTCACACTAGAGTCCAGCAACCACTGGAGGCCACTCTGCACAGATGTAGCTGGTCATTGTCAGAATGTGAGCAGGATATACAATGACTAGATGGGATTACTGTTCCCATCCTTGGCATTAGTATTCATGCTTGTACTCCACTATATTTATTTATTTCAGCTGGAAAGGAAAAGACTCAAAGTCACAATAAATCAGTCTGGTATCAGGATAATGGAAAAGAAAAATAAAGTAACTCTTCCATTCCGAGTCTGTAGAAGTTTTGAGTATTGGGAGCCAAATCAAAGCTTCGCTGGCTAGGTTTGCACATGTCATTACTTAACATGATGTCCTTGCTCCTTTAGAATACACAACACCCATAGTATATGCACAAACCGTATACAAAGGGCTTCAGTCTGTATTGGTCTATCACTTCTCTATACAGTTAACTGGACTGATTGTGAAGAAGTAGATTGTGCAGTCAATACAGCTTGCTTTCTTCAGCAGATATTCTGGGAAGAAACATTATCTCCAGAAAAACCTATATTAAAGATGCAAAAGCCAGTGATTACACACACTGAAAATGTACCCAAACATAGTGATCCTACCTGCACCAAAAAACACCTAGAAGCCCCTGACAGGGCTCAGAAAGCTTCAGTTAGGGCTGCTATGGAGATGGTTTAGTTTGCTCCAGCAATTATCTTGAATGATCAGTGGGAAAAAGAGTGAATCAATCTGTCCCCACAGTGGACCAAACAGCAGGAGAAAAAACGATCTGATTGAGCCCTCTCTGTTCTTGCTATTATATTTTTTTGAATAGCAGCCATTAGGGACAGTTGGGATTGGGACCTTTGTGCAAGCAGGGAACGTGGTCCAATGAAAAATGTTTTACTCTTCATCTCTGTAACCCATTCATACAAATTAAGAAACATGTCCCTTGAGCAGTCCAGATACTACTTCAATTTGTCTTTGCAACTGAGATGCATACACACAATGCTGTGTAGCTAGGAGGAAGGGCAGGATACAAATAGAAAAACAAATCTGCCACCTCAACTTCATTATACATTATACTGCCGGATCTATTCCAAACATGGCAATCCTCTCCAGAATTGGGACAGAACAATATCCATTCATTTTTCATGTCACCAAAACTATTTAGAACTCAATCACTCTGTGTGTTCACTCATAACATGCAACTTAAGTATCTAAACAGAAAGAATGTGCCAAAGAACATTAGAATTAATGTATTGTAAATAACCCCATTAATTCATAAGGTCACCATAAGTCGGAAACAACTTGACAGCATGTAATAACAACAAAAATAACCCCAAAATGTTAAACAGCTGCAGTGTTGAAAGCACAGAATGGCAATTTGTTTCTCCCAGTGGGGTCTGGTTGAAACACAAGGATGTCAGCTAATTAAAATTATACACCACGCTGGTATGTAAAATCAATGATGTTATAATACTTTTCCATTTTATAAACCTAATAGGGAACCTAGTATAATTCCCAAAGGAGAAAAAGTTTGAAGTGAAAAATTTTGGTTAAAGTTACACCCACCATATAGTGTGTACCCTTTAGTCTCAAGAGACTATGGTAACGTGCTCTGAATAGAGGCCTTGGGACAGCGTCTAGTGTGGCTGAGGAGGCCAATTCGAGAGTGACAATCCCTTCCACACTGAAGACAAATATAATCTGTCCCCTGTCCAGCTCCCTGATTTTGCTAGTTTTGGGACTGCTTCTTTGCCTTGGCCTGCTGGACAAGGGTCTCTTCAAATTGGTGCACTGCCTGCTTGCTACACTCACCACAAAGTAAAGAAACAGAAGCTCTCCCCTTTAAGAAAAAAAAGGGGGACATCTATGTTATCTTCTTGTACCCTAACCTCCATCTTAACTAAATCAAAATGTGAGCTCCAAATGTTTCTTTCCTCAAGAGAAAAACCTCTACTCAGAGCCATAACTAGGGCAGGAATGTGGGAGCTTTATCTCAGGACATTGAAATTTAGAAGGTGCAAAAATCCTCTAGATTCTATGTGTGGGTCATCTTGCATTTAAAAGGCTCACAACCTTTCAGGGAACCAGGCAGCTGTGTACACTCAGTCCCCAAATCTCTGGTCCCCAAACTCCAAAGCTGCATTCCCATCATTCCCCACCTTTCCTTTCTTCCTCTAGCCTACTGGGTTTTGCCTTAGCTTGGGCTGCTATGAGTAGACATACCCAAAATGTCAAAGTAGCAGCAGGAGATGAGAGGCTTGGTAACAGAATAGGGATGATCAAACAGCCCAGCCGGGCTGTGCCATTAACAAGGGTGCAACTGAGAACAGAGGAGGAGAGAAGCATGCTTGCTCACCCGCCTGCTCGGTCTGCTTCCCATGCTGTGCAGAAATGGCATAAGGTGAGTGGGGTACTGGGAGGCCTGGGAACAGCAGGGTGTTGTTCCATGGCATCTCAATTTTCTTTTTTAAAAAAATCCACAGTTCACATGCACAAGTAAAGTTAGGATCAGTCCATGGTTAGACATATGGATTAGAAAATCCCATAGTGAACCATATTAATAATAATAATCTTGCACTGTTAAATCAATTCTGACTTAAGAGAATACTTTGAATTAGTTTACCATTCCCTTCTTCAGGAGGTACCCTGGGACTGTGTAGCTTTCCCAAGGCCACGCACCCTGGCTCTACTCACAGGGGCACAATGGGAAATCAAACTCCCAATCTCTGGTCTACAGCCAGATATCCAAACCACTGAGCTTTTCAGCCAGCTCACTGCCTTCCAAATCCTGAAAGACACTATCACCCAGTTATCTTTATGACTTCAGACACTGGCTATTAGCAAATTAATCCAATGGCAAGGAAGAGGGAATATGATGACTAGAAGCATCATACATATAACTGTAGAAAACCACCAATAATTTGTATTTTTAAATGCCTTCCCCCTCTTCCTTGGGACATCTTGCTTTTCCCCTGCCAATTCATAATGGGTCACAGTTAGCAGAAAGTTGTGGACAGTTTATGCATCTCTCCTTAAAGATGCATAAATGCTAAGATTCATATAGTGATCTAAAAGTTCAAGTCCTCCCCCCCATGTGCTACTTTTGTGCCATTTGTATAAAAAATTATCAAGCATTATTTGCCAGTTAATGAATATTTACTATTATAATTTCCTTTGAAGGTCAAATGGAAAAGACCTACTGCCTCTTGTAGAATAGCTCTTCTCTGCTTCCCAAGTGAGTCAAAAGCTTTGTTCATTGACCAGAATGAAGAAGGGACAGACAGAAATGCTTTGCACAACGTGTCAAATGACCTATATAATTTCTTCTTTCTCTCACACAACTCTGAGCTCTTAAAGCAAAGGATTGAATATTAAGAATGGAGTAGAATAAGACTATGATGTCTCTCCCTACAGATCCTTGCTCCCCTCACCCCAAATCTGCTTGTGGATGTTGAGGAGTCTTCGAAATGTTGCTAGGGGGCTAGCGTTGAGCAGGGTTGCTTGGCAGACATACAGAGGTGCCTCGCTTGACGACGTTAATTCGTTCCAGCGAAATCGCTGTAGAGTGAAAATGTCGTAAAGCGAAATAAAAAAGCCCACTGAAATGCACTGAAAACCTTTCAATGCATTCCAATGGGCTGAGGAACTCACTGTCCAGCGAAGATCCTCCATAGGGGCAGCCATTTTCGGTGCCTGTAGAGCGAGGAATCCGTCCAAAAACACAGCAGGGAGCCATTTTGAGCACCTGGCGGCCATTTTGAAAACCCGACTATCAGCTGTTTTGATCGTCGTAATGTGAAGAATCGGTTCCTGAAGCAGGGAACCGATCATTGTCAAACAAAAAACCCATTAAAACATTGTTTTGTGAAGCGGATTCGTCGTTATACGGGGTAATCGTTAAGCGGGGGCATGACTGTACTCCTGACATGAATGGAGGAGGAATTCTTAAGTTTAAAAGCTTATTTTAACGCCCACCCACCCCCAAATAAAGCTTAGGATCTATATCAAGTGATGTTCTGCTAACTAAAATCTAAATGAGGGTCATACCTGGATATCCCTATAGGAAATATAAAGGGTTTGTTTGGCTGTTTTACCTTTCAGAATTTGTGATAAAACTGAGAATGGCAGGTTTTGGATTACTTCATGTCAGCCCATGTTCTAAAGCAGTGGTTCTTAACCTTGGGTTACTCAGGTGTTTTTGAACTGCAACTCCCAGAAACCCCAGCCAGCACAACTGGTGGTGAAGATTTCTGGGAGTTGCAGTCCAAAGACACCTGGGTAACCCAAGGTTAAGAGCCACTGTTCTAAAGAAACCTTAGCCAGCTTCGCCATTATAGCTGCTCTGGAACTATTGTGACTGTGCACCACCAGAGAACTGTGAGGACTTTTGCTAACATAACCCCTGATTTAAACCAAGTTGCTCTCACAGTATATATAGGCTGAAATGTGCTCTCTTCCTATAGCATTTCATGTTTGAATTTCATAATGGCACCAGCTACAACTTAGCAGTAGAGCAAATGCTTTGTATAATGCCTATGGGGTGCTATTCTGTTTCTCCATATTCTGTCCTAACAATAGCATCTTGTCAAGAAAGTAAGTTACTATAAGCAGCTGAGTTGGAGTGGTAATGAGGGGTCTACCTCCATGTCCCACTGGACATCTAAGGGTCTCTGTCCATCCATGTGATGGACATCGGGTGGATTCCCTCTCCAGGGCATTACTTGGGATTGAACACTCCCTGGAACACCTAAGATGGAGACCCAGTTGTGCAGGAAAAGGGGAAAAAATGGGGAAAGGCCCACCAAAAATATCTCCAAGTAAGTGGATTACTTGAAAGAACTCAGTTTGGGGGAACAGGAGGAACTGGTGGAAAAAAACAGGACCAAGCGTTGAGCTGCCCAGGAGGCACTGAAGAAGGGTGTGTGTGTGTGTTTCAGATTAACTGGAAGAATTTGACCTCCAACCCAGCAGCACTGGGAGCTGCAGTTCCAATGGAAAACACAGGGGTGTCCTTCATGAACCCCATCCTCCCAGAAGGAGCACAGCCTTTCACAGTGAAACATTAGGATAATTAAATGTCGAGAAACACCCCTTTCTTTCAGGATGATCCACAGTTTTTCATGCTCCAATGTCAAAAGCTTTGCTATAATCTGTAAAACATGAACTAATTTTCTTCTGAAATACTTCAATGCATTGCAGTAGTAAATAGATATATTTGCAATATGATGTCTGGTAATTAATTCTCTTTTTCTAAATTCAGTTCAAACATCTGGCATTTTCTCCTTCATATATTGAAAAAATCATTTGCTGAAATATTGTTGCTTAGTTGCACTAGAGGAGACACACTGAATCAGTAGTTAACATGTTTTGTAAGTCAAAATCAACTAGATGGCATATAATTATTACTAACATGATAATTACATTTTCTTTCCTTGTTTCCCTCCCCTAGTTATGCTGTATTAAAAATGACGTATGACATTTTTAAAGCTGATCCCCTTATTTAATAACTAATATTGAACATTACATAAAAATTACTTATACGCATATAAATAGTTATAGATTATTTAATAACAATAATGTACTTACTGAGTATTAGAAATACAATCATAGTTGGGTACTGTGTTTTGAGCATTTCCTTCTTTTTGACTACCAGCCTTTAAGTAACAGGATCGAATTTCACCTTTAGGGGAAAAAAGAAAGCTACAGTCGGTATAATGTTGTTGTTCTTGATTCATGCACTGAATTCAGAACCAAGAAACTACAGAATTAGAATGGAACACAAAGATTAGCTGTCCTATGAGCAGCTAAGAACTTGCCTTAGGGTTTCATTGTCAGGAAGCTGCATAAGGTAATCATTTTAAATTTTTACTCCTACAGCTGCCACAGCAGTCTTTCTGAAAAAAAAAATTCCCACTACAACCAGTGTTGTCATTAATCATGCACTAGTTGCATGATACTCATCTATCTTCCCACTTGATCTGTATTAGATCTTCTGTAAAGATGCCGCAGAAGTAGGATGATACGGAATCAGTTTCTCCAGTCCTCTCCAGATGCCCTCTCTAAAACTGTGTTGTGGATACTCCACAAACTATTCCAGATTTGACAGAAGCCAAATTCAGATTGCACCCTTCATGATAGGGGGTGTGATCAGAGATGGGCATTTGTCCCACTGTTTGGTCTGTTGTGGGGATGGGCTGGTTCACTCCTTTTTCCAGTGATTACATGACATAATAGATAGAGTGAACCAACCTATCCCCAGAGTATCCCCACCTGCATCTTTCTGGGTCCCCATCATGGGTTTCTACTTTTTTGATGTAGGTAGGATTGCTCTATATTGGTTCATGTGATAATATTGAACATTACATTTTTCCCTAGCTCCAAAGCCAGATCAAACAGAGTCATCTGAAGTGTGTATGCCATTTGAATGAATGAATCACACCTAATGGCATATTTGGTTCGCTGGACATGAACCAAAACGAGCTTGTGGCTGTCAATATTTGTCTTCCTCTTTCAGTTTCCCATATTGTTCAAATGACTTAAGAAGAAAGCCAATTCATGATATTTTGAAATTAAACACTTTCTCTGTTTTCTGTCTACTCTGTCCTCCACCGAGCAGAGAAAGTAATTTTTTAAAAACTGTATTAGGACAGCTCTGATGCTGAAACACCACTTTGGAAAAAAATATTGAAAACTTCCTCCCGGAAGTTAACTGCAGTATTTTTGAAAGGAGGAGGTAATGAGGGCTTAACATGATAATGCAAATTGCCCCATCTTTTCTGTATGTGGGTTTTTGAGGTGCATGTTATCAATTACATTGTATAATTACATTTAAAATCCATTTTATTATAGGCTACCCTAAAAAGTACAGGGAGGAAGGGGGGAAAACCCAATTACGGCATGGGCTGCATCACTTTGGGGGGGGGGGGAATTAAAGTTAAAATCTTCCTTCCAGAAGTGGGAGGAGAAAAGAGGTGGCAAGGACAGAGAGAATTTTTTTCCCTAGCTCCAAAGCCAGATCAAACAGAGTCATCTGAAGTGTGTATGCCATTTGAATGAATGAATCACACCTAATGGCATATCAGATTTCTATCCAACTTTAAGTGACCTTATTCAGCCCACACCAGCCCATTCCAAATGCGTCTGTGTAGACAAGCCCACAGTCACCATGCTCTGAGGTGAATGCGTAGCTCTTCCCCTTTCAATTGTCCTTTGCTGAATTTGCAAAGTAACGAGACTGAAGAGATATGTTTCCTGCTGTTTCAGGCTCCTGCTTGTGTGTAGAGCCTAAAGAAAAGCAGGAAGCTCTCCTATGCATACATACACATTACTTTCTGCATGTGGAAAGCCATGAGAAATAAGAGAGGCTAGCTGATCCCTTCAAAGTGTGCTACAAAGGTAGTGACTGAATAGGGCTAAAGTAATCCGCAAAGTAAGCAGATACTGTACACCTGAAAATCAGTCCTGGAATTTTATCACCTTCATGAGCCTAGGCCAGTGTGGGCATGCACAAACACATTAACTTGACATATCCATCAATAAACTTGCGCCCCTTGCACAAGAAAAATATCAGAACACAGTTAGACTTTAGATTATTACCTCACTATCATATATGGAATGTGATGTGTGAAAATAAAGCAACGTTTTTAGTCACAGAAGCTTGTCACTCCCCACCCCCCACACACACATTTTTTCACACACTTACCATTTTCATCTATGAAGACATGCATGGCATCCACTGACATCTCTTCTTGCAGGGAAGCCTCTGGCCCACTTATGACTTGCAAGACAGAACTGTCCTGCTGTGAAGTTACTCGGTAAATGATCTGCCGCTGCCTGGTATTCTGGTAACTTGACACATACAAAAATCCAGAAGTTTCAAATTAGTTTCATGTCTTATATGAAGACTACTTTCCCACTCCTTTGGTTCCAACAAAAGAGAATGTTAGACATGAAGAACGAGAATGGAAATCTTCTTACTGTGCAGTGAACTTCATAGGCTCTGGGATCACTGGATTAATACCAGCAGAAGGATGATTTTGCATTTCTGATCTATCCTGTCTGGAAGAACCATGCTTTTCTTTTTCAACACAATTTTTTTCTGTTTCTTGAGTTCCTTCTTTTTTCTCTGTCATACAGCTATCTAAAAGGCATGAGAATGAAAATCTATAAATTTCAGTGGAAATAGGGGCATCACGGAGCATTTTTACACCAACTTTTAATCCATGTTCTTACTCTTTCAGAACAATTATTTTTCAAAAATGAAGTTTAAAAAACGATTGTAACACATTCGGGGGGGGGGGAAGCTGCGGTTAGATAAATTTTGTTTTTAGCACAGCAAATCACACTACCATAAGCTCACTGAATCAATGGGGATTCAATGAGTCAACTTCTCCATAAGCTCCATTGATTTAAATAGATCTACTTTAACTGTGACTTACTTTGTTAAAGTAAATCACAGTTAATGTAGATCCATTTGAATCACTGGAACTTACAAAATAACTGACTCACTAAATCCCAATTGATTCAATGGGCCTACTCTAGTGCAATTTGCTATACTAAGCAAGAGGATTTTGGTCACTGAGCTCCTTCTGTGAGCTTTGTAAGTAGTCATATAACCACTAACTTTATTAAGGGTAATTTACCAACCTCTCCTTCCAAGTCCTCATGGAAAAACTCAGTCTCTCAGCCCCAGCTTTCTTTCTTTTGTTACTCCCTTTGTGACTAGTCATACTAAAGTATTGCTAAAAATAAAGACATCTGTTATCAAAGAGAACACCAATTAAATTTTTGCAAATGGTTATTTGTATAACACTAACCTTTTCCAACCCAGTTCTCTCCAGACATATTCAGATATATTGCTCGCTTGGACTCTAACCAGGGGCTATGCTGGTTCAAATCATCTGGATGAACTCAGGTTAGAGGATGTTGTCATATACTTTATTCATCCTCATCTGCTCCCTTCCCTCAGAAATATCACAATCGACAGGGCAGGCTTCAGTGATTTTAACGGGATGTCCACATAGCACTTCAATTAACATCTCCCCAAACTCATCTTGCATCCTTTATCACACTAGATTTAGGACATTCAGAGAGGGAATGTAAAATTAAGCTGCATTTCCTCCTTTTTTATTCCTCTTGTATTTCCTTTTTGGGAAATACATGTGAAAATTTTGTAATATTTCTGTCCAAGAGCTACACAAGCACCTATGGTAAGGATTGTTTATGCTTATCTTACTAAAAAGAAATCAGACCATTTTAGCTCAAACTAATATACTAAGGAATAAACACCATACAGCCCTTGCGGCCTCTGCCTTTGAAACGTTTATCATACCACTATAACCAGTTTTCTTTTAAACACTGGAACTATTCCTGGTAGCTCTCTCTGTTCATCGTTGGATAGCTTTGTTCCCTTTCTGTCCTGGCTATGCTCAATGGTGTCTGAAAAAACAGACAACATTACGCAAGACAGACAAGTCTGACATCAGCAAGATTTTCCTTTAGAAAAGCACTTTAACAACAAACATTCTGCATACTCCTTACCTATAAGGAGGCCAACGACATGTGTATATATGTATCTATGCATACGAACCTTCCAAGGACTAGAGGCTGTAGCAAACTCTAAATCCCAACAACCACAAGAAGTACTCAATTTGCTCATCTGTGTAAAAGTGCTAACATGGATGGAAATATAAGGGTTTTCTTACATTGCTATAAGCAAGAAATACTTTGATAGCTTAAAGCACTGGTTCTTAACCTTGGGTTACTCAGGAGTTTTGGACTGCAACTCCCAGAAGCCTTCACCACCAACTGTGCTGGCTGGGGTTTCTGGGAGTTGCAGTTCAAAAACATCCGAGTAACAAAGGTTAAGAACCACTGGCTTAAAGCAACTCCCCTCACTTTTCTAGATTTTTGTGAACCTTTTTAACTTTTTTTAAAAAAGCCTTTATCTGCACTGGGGGATGTGGGGAGAAAGTTTGTCAGGTTTTAGCCCTCCAATGAGCTGCTGTAAGCGTGGAGGAAGAGGCATTTTTTTCAGAGTTAAACATGATTTCCAATAGCTCTGATTTTGCAAAAAGGAAGACATTTTCTAGGCCTAAAGGTTACATCAAAAAGGGGTTCTCGAAACTCACAAAAGTGTTCCCCATGTCCTCTAGAACAGCCATTCTCAACAGTGGCCCTGGCACATTTGAAGGGGGCCACAGACTGGAAGCAATTCTTCACACACCACCTTATAAAGGTTGTCACACAACTTATGCAATACTGATTGGGCCTTTCCTTCATACTGTGCTAATGACTTTGGCCAAAATAAGATTGAGAATGGCTACTCTAGAGGGTTAAAAAAATTAAAAGTAATGGGTGTTTGAGCGGGGATGGGTGCAACCTTCCAAGGTCTGGGTGTGTGCTTGGCATTCCCTGGAACTCTGGAAGTTCCCCATCTCTGGCCTGCAAAGAGAGTACCAAGGGACTATTGGCTTTGTGCTGGGTAGAGAGAGGGACCCTTAAAGAACCAGTGGTGAAGTAATGGTAGTTGTGGCTGATCCATCCAAGTGTATGAAATCAAATTACAATAACAGAGTAAGGAGGCAGTGGGCAAGATCTAAAGGTGTCCTTCAGTATCCAACCACAGAATTGAGACTTTCTCCTCTTCCTGTCTGCTGTAGTACTCGGTGGTGCCAACAAACCTCCTCTAAAAAGTTTCCTAGCAATTTGGAGGAGATTTTTAGGGTGCACCAAGATACAGGGCTATAGGGAAAAGGAGAGTTGCCAATTCTGGCAGAAACAGGGGAACCACTAGTAGCACATTGTTTGATTATGGCTTAGAGCCACGGGATTCTGCAGTAATGGCCAAAATCCTGTTTGCATAACTTTTGTGCAGCAGAAGCAGATGATGTCATCAACTCCTGCCAATAAAATTTATTTTAAATTAATTACTATTTTCCTACCCCTCTGTTTGGTTCTGAGCCTCCCTAGGGCTTCCTTTTGCCTTGGGAAGCCTTTGGGAGCTAAGGATGAGGGATGGAGGAGCATTTCAACATCTAAAATTGCCACTGGATAACTGCTGGTGATCCCAACCCCAGCAGTGATGATCCAGCAATGGGTTTTTGGTGATTAAAGGCTCCCCCCTCATCCCAGAGGCTTCCTCAGGAACCCTAGGGAGCTCTGGAACTTAAAACAAAGGGAGAAATAGTAAGCATTAATTAATTTAACATAAATTTTAGCAATTAAAATACATTTTGGTGATGACATTTCTGCCATGCAAAGTTTCGCAAAGAGGGTTTGGGCCTATGTTTGGCACTTTAAATTTGTCCAAGGGAAAATCATATTATAGATCATGAATACTTACTGTCATCCACTCTTTTGACAAGAATGTCTTCTGCCCTTAACTCAGTTAAATGCTCAAAAATGCCTTATGGGCACAGAAATCTAATCATTTCAAAACTATGCAACATACCTCCAGTGGCACCCTTATCTTTTGCACTCTCTGATTTTGAATCAGATGCCGTTGCCTTTGAAGTATTGATAGATTCCAGCAGCGAGACAAATTCCAAGAAATTAGATTCATTTGGTATCTGTCCTTCCTTAGCTTCCAGGTCAGATTTAGAAGTTGGCAAAAGCTTCTCTTTATCACTATCTGTCTCTGTGGAATTCTTACCTAAAAAAACATCTGTCCCACTATCTACACTGAGCACCCGAGCATGTCTCTTTTCATGAGTCCCTTTATATGAGGTGGGGACACCCAAATTTTGTTGTCTTCCCTTTGAGTGCGAAGTTGTTCCGTCAACATTCTCAGAGGCATTTTCTAAACAAATCCCTATTTCTTCAAGATCATTTGTTGGATTGTCACTATATTCTTTTGCAACATTGTCTTGTTCACCAGATTCATAACCAGAACACTGGTTAGATGATGCATCTACATTGAGATTGTCTGGTGTTCTTATACTTTCACTTACTTCTGGATAGGCATGGCCTCCGCTGCCATCGGACAGTTCGAAAGTGATGATGGGGATTTTCATCTGGTCATTGTTTTGTTTGCTGTGTTGATCTGCTGTTGCAACACCAGACTCTGGATCTGAACTTGATTTTTCTATGCCCAGTGTTTTCAAATGTTGTGACCCTTCTATTTCAATAGTGGAACTGTGGGTACTACTCATGGTGATAACTATTTTAATGGGTTCGTGTAATTTAAGGGGGTCTCCTGGGAGAGAATTATCAACAAGAGCAACAGCTACCTCACTCTCTGAATCGTCAAAATGTGTCTTCATGTCATTGGCATAAGATGAACTTCTGACAGGTCCATCGGTTCCCTTCACTGCTATGGTATTGCACTGCAGGCAGCTAGCAGTAAGGCTGTCTTGAGCTGAGGCATCCAGTAACTTTTCTTTCCGGAAGCATTTTGGATTGCTTAGATGCTCTGAAATGATGACTGAATTTTCAGTGCTCCAAGGCTCAAAGGAAATGCCAGTTTTTAAAATGTCATATTGAGACAGAGAAAGATTTGGCAATTTTTTAACAACACTTTTGTCAAGAGGTGTGTCCTCCACTGTAGTGTGACCTGAAGGGTGCACTTTTTCATCCTTTTCACTGGTTGTGCTATTGATAAGGGTCTCCACTGCATTTGGCTTTGCCACTATGGCAGATGTGTTTGAACTCGACATAAGTGCCATAGAAGCAGACAGAATATCTGCTTTGATGCAAGGTGAGGTAGAAGAAACTGGTAGAGAGGCCTGATCTTCCAAAACCAATACTCCTGAATCAGAAGAGAGACAAATATGGGATTTTATCATATGACATTCTGTCAGTACAGGCTTTCTGGAAGATCTTCAAGAAAGCATTCTTAGTGGGACACGAACATACCTACATTTATTCTAAAAATACCCATTACTTTTTTCAGGAGCTCTAACGGTAACTTTACAGATATCAGATCTGTAAATATTTCATAGTTCTTAAGCAGATCACTAGGAAAAATAAACTTGCATCTCCATTCTTTGTGAGGTAAGAAAAAGGCGGCAAATTATGGTCTCTTATAATCTAGGTATCTGGTTGTGGAGCAAGAGATAGGGAGCTCAGTTCCCCACTGTGCCTCCTGTGAGTAGATCCAGCCTGTGTGGCCTTGGGCAAGCTGCACAGTCCCAAGTCGCCCCCAGAAGAAGGGACTGGGAAACCACTTCTGAAACTACTTTGTCTGGCAAACCCTGAAAACAGTCACCATGAGTCAGATTTGACTTGTTGGCACATTACTATTATGATTATTATCTTAAGATCAAATGTAAAAAATTGAATACTACCTTTGAAGGAAAAGAGAGGGGCCTATCAAAACAAAAACTAGCAATAATAACACTTGACATCTCTGCAGCACTGTCATTACTGATTATCTCATGCAGCAATGCTGCAAATTAAGTGACTATTATCTTCTGCGTGTGGCAGCCTGTGGCTGAGAGCTGCTTAATGAAGGTCATGTGATGAATTTATTACTTCGAAAAGTAGCAGAAGAGAATTGTTGGAAATTGGGCGGCAAAGCACAATGAATGTTGACAATTCCTTACACCATGGTTACAAAGTAAGGAGAATCTGGGTTGTTCTTGTGGGCATGAGACAATCTATGCCCTTGCTTTTCCGATATATAGTACAAAATAAACAGAGCAATAAAATGAGCCCAGAACTCCTGCAGAAGGTCACCATGATCTCAAGCCACTTGGACATGATGATGGGGGTAAGCTGTGTACTACAAGCAGCATTTACTTAGATAAGTCCTCTTCCCAAGAATGGAATTATAGCTGTGTCACATTGTGACTGTAGCCTAACTCAGAATAATCTCAGTATTTTCTGCAATATAACTGTAAATATTAATTCTTTTTAATCAATCCAGGACAAATTCTACAGTTAAAAGTGCTGGCTTTTACTGTGTCTTATCCCTTGTTGTGGGTGTTGAGACGATAACAAGATGGACAGAAAAGGAATGTGCTATGCGCTATGTACTATGGGCAGCTACTCCATAGCATTCAGATAGCCTTTTAAAAAGCAGCTATAAGCAACTAATTAGCTCCTTTTGAGAAATGGAAAGCAAAATGTTGCTCTTTATAAATGTTAACTATCATGGCAAATCATTGCTTTGAGGGTCTGACACCTGTAAATGCAATGAGTTTCCTTCTTTTCTCTTTACAAATTAACTATCCAAGCTTTAGCACATTGTGACTTTGTGAGAATCATTGGCTGGTGTGGTGATCTTCAAACATTTTGTGGGGGGAAACTGCCACATGCACTCAAATACTCAAGCACTAATTCAGACTTAGTTCAGATCTCAAAATGCAGAGTCTTCTTTACTCAGCTTCTTACACCAGATCAATAGGTCTGCCACTTCCACAGAAGATACACAAATTAAGACCTCCACAAAAAAAGGAGTAAAATAAGTGCAGGAAGAAATCCTAAACTAGGCAGGGTCATCACAGTAGGGCTGAAGAGGGGCTAAAAGGTATGGACATCACTAAAGAGGCTAACATATACTTTTTATTAGTTTTACTGTACTTCCTTTTAAAATACAGTTATTACATACTGTAAAGGTTGCTACAATGTTCTTCCTTTGTTCAAATGCAGTGATTTTTTTTTAAAAAAATTGACATCCCTCATGCCCTCTAGAAGCTAATTTTTAAATGAAGTGGTAAAATTACTGTTGGGTGGGGCAAATCACATGAAAAAATTGCCTGCCATCTCCTAGAGGGCACAAGATAATTTGCTGAGAAATAAATTTTTCCCAAAAACACTTTTCTAAAAATTGCAGTTTATGGGATTTAAAGGCTCCTGGTCTATATATTTGCCCACTCCTATCTTGAACCCACTTAATTAAGAGTACATTCCACTGAACATAATAGGAATTACTTCTGGGTAATCATGGACAAGGGTGTGGTACAAGTCCCACGGAATTCTGGGAGGCCAGATGGCTCTGCCCAACTATGAAAAATGAAACATTAGGAGACAAAATCAAATCATTTAACCATTACAGTGGTGCCTCGCTTGACGACAATAATGCATTGTTAAAATCGCTGTTAAGCGAAATTGTCATCAAGCATAATTAAAAAACCCATTGAAATGCATTGAAAACCGTTCAATGCATTCCAATGGGCGAAATACCTCATCGTGCAGTGAAGATCCTCCATAGGGCGGCCATTTTCTGGTGCCTCTATAGTGAGGAATCCATCACTAACACAGCAGGAACCCATTTTGCACAGCAGGAGGCCATTTTGAAACCCAACGATCAGCTGTTTTTAGATTGTCGTAATGAGAAGAATTGGTTCCCAAAGAAGGGAACTGATCATCGTAAAGCGAATGTTCCCCCTAGGAACATCGTAAAGTGGATTCGTAGTTTAACGAGGTAATCGTTAAGTGAGGCACCACTGTAGTTTCTTTTGAGGTATCTATAATGAAGAGGCAAAGAAATATACAGTAATATAACCGCAAAACATTAAGAATGTATGGAGACATAGATGGGCAGAGATGTTTCAATTGAAATAAAAGAATAATGTAAATTAACCTTATCCAAGTTTTCATGAAATGAAGGTTTATGTGTTGATAAAATATGCCTTATATGCAGCTAACTGTCATAGTTTATATTATAAATAAGCTATAAAACATTCTACAACATGCAAGTTTCTCTGGATGGCTTAATCACAGTAACATGTTATGTGAAAAGTACCTTTCAGATCTTCAATAGTTTCTTGAGCTGGTAACTCCTAAAATGAAGCACAGTGATAATATGATCCAGGTTCTTTTCAACAGAACTTACAGTATTTAAATTTTAAAAATTCATAGGAGGTTATCATAGTAATGTTTTTACTGTGGGGGTGGGGATGTATTCCTGATTTACAGTGATCCTAATAGGGTATTCAAGGTAAGTGGGGTATTTAAAAAGTCATTTTAGTAGTTTCAGCACTTGGTGAGTTTCTATAGCTAAGCCACATAATCAAATCCATGTCTCTTAATCTTAGTCCATTACAGTACTTTATTCACTACACTGTGCTGGGTGCCCCTAATCATAGTAATACCTGATGACAAATCAAGATAAGCTTTTACGATGCCTGAATATTATGATTGTATCTATCATACTGCAATAGAAAGTTGCTTGACAATGAAGGATTAAGGGCTAGCTTAATGTTCATGTTTGGTTTACATGCCATATAGACCAAGAAAAGGTTTGTTTTCAAGCTATTGGGGTTAAAATGCTATTACAATTCTTATTTTAAACTGATCTAGGAGTTCAATTTCCCCACTGTGGAACTGAACTCCTAACCACTGGGAACCCAAGATTGGGAACCACTACTCTATATAGACAACCACTCTACAGTGGTGCCCCGCTTGACGACGATAATCTGTTCCAGGAAAATCGCTGTTAAGTGAAATCGTTGTCAAGCGAAAAAAACCATTGGAATGCATTGAAAACCGGTCAGTGCGTTCCAGTGGGGAAATACCTCATCGTCCAGCGAAGTTTGCTCATAGAGAACTGCTGATCAGCTGTTAAAAATCGCTGTCTTCCGAAGCAGGGGTCCGGAAAGCAGCCATTTTGAGAAGGGAGGGAAGCCATTTTGCGGAGGGAAGCCATTTTGTGGAGCTGGAAAAAACATTGTATAGCGAACAAACGATTCGCGAAGCAGGCTCCTAATCAACGTAATGCAGAAAACCCTCATTGGAACCATCGTTTTGCGATCACAATAGGAATCACAAAAATGTCATTGTTAAGCGATTTTGATGTCATGCGGGGTAAGCGTCTAGCGGGGCACCACTCAAGAGCTCGCAAATGTATAAGATGACTTGCCAGGAGGGATTGCATTTTTTAGAATTCCCACTGACAAGTGACTCCAAACACCACACAGATTTCTGGACATGAAAATTTTTCCATTTTCCTCTGTAACTAGCACATGGACCCATAATATTTTGAGGAGAGGACAGCAATTGTTGGACTACAACCCCATGTCTCTTCTCTACACTACCCTGTTTCCCCAAAAATAAGACCTAACCTGAAAATAAGCCCTAGTATGATTTTTCAGGATGCTCGTAATATAAGCCCTACCCCCAAAATAAGCCCCAGTTAAGTGAAACCCCTCCTTCCACCATTGTGCAGCAATCAGAAGAAGATGGTATGACTGCATTTGAATAAATGTAGATTGTTGTACATGAAAAAAATAAAACATTCCCTGAAAATAAGCTTTAGTGCGTTTTTTGGAGCAAAAATTAATATAAGACCCTGTCTTATTTTTGGGGAAAACATGATTCCTATTGATTTACAATTCAGCAAATTTTGGAAAGCTAGATGCTTTCCTGCCCTGCCTAAAGAGGCCACGAGCACTATACAGCTCATAGTGCTGGTCACATCTTTGAACAAGGGGATAGACAAAGATACAACATTTTAGCTTTTTAGACTCTCTAGTTGTTGGCTATCTAACAATTGCTTAGAATTTCTGGACACCATATTTCCAAATTTATCTCTGCAGATCACAAAAATACATGTAACTGGAGCAGCACACTCGTTTCATGAACAAAAGCAGTCCTGCCTGTCCTACCCACAGGTCATCTATAGTAAAACAAAGTATGTGCAATGACACTGACATGTTCTCAGTTTCCTTGCTTCTGCTCCACATCATTGGTTGTTGCTTTCATGAATGGTAAAAGATGAGAGCACAATGACATCCTTTGCTAAAAGAGGAGATGACAGGTTGGTTGTCTACCTGTCATTTCAACAAAATCCAGTGGTGTATTAGAATAAAGATTTACTAACCAGTACTCCTGAAGAGTGATGAGAGAGTATAGCTTGTACTTTTACACTGCTGTGGATGGTTGGTGTTGACCCATTATGCTTGCTCTCTTCGATTGTGCCATTCTCCCCTATATTACTGCTATTGAGAACAATAAAGAACAAAAAAAGCCAGTGATGGCTATTTCTTACTGAAATTCAACATATTTCAGACATTTTCTTCTTTAGAGGCAGTCAAAAAAGAACTTGGTATGAGATAGGCAGCATTTATTTATTTATTTATTTATTTATTTTATTTTATTTATTTATATGCCGCCCACACTACCCAAAGGTCTCTGGGCGGCTTACAGCATTTAAAATACAATAAAGATATGTACAATTAAAATACAATTAAAATATATATAAAATTGCCATCAGACCCACAGCTAATATTATTTCACTTAAAAGCCTTCTGGAACAGGAAGGTTTTGACCTGGTGCCGAAATGTCATCAGTGTCGGCGCCAGACGAATCTCAGTCGGGAGGGCATTCCATAGTCTGGGGGCAGCTGCCAAAAAGGCCCTTTGTCTGCAAGCCGTCCCTCTTACCTCCTTGAGGGACGGCTCTTTCAAAAGGGCCCCCTGGCTAGATCTTAACTGCCGGGTAGGCTCATATGGAAGGAGGCGGTCCTTCAGGTATCCAGGGCCCAAGCCGTTTAGGGCTTTATATGTCAAAACAAGCACTTTGAATTGGGCCCGGGCAGCAACTGGTAGCCAATGTAACTTATACAGAATTGTGTTTTAGGATTTCTTGAAGAATGTAAAATCCACTAATAGTGCCCAGTAGGGCCAGGGGCAGAGAGACAGTAGAGGGAGCTACCAACACCATTAATGAGCTGTACACTGTATATACAAAGCTATGACTTATGATGGATGTAGAGCTGCACCTTGAGGATACAGCAGCAGGTATCAGATTGCAACCCCTGTAATCCTTTGCTGCACTAGCTAGGGCTCATGGACAGAATGCTGCTGGGAGACAGAAGCCCTAGATCATGATCAATTTTCTGTCTCCTGTAGATGATGCAGGAAAACCCCAGACTCAAGAAGGCTGCTCTTCCAGTTTATCCCTGAAAGCAGGAAATGATGCTTTCTTTCTTTCTTTCTTTCTTTCTTTCTTTCTTTCTTTCTTTCTTTCTTTCTTTCTTTCTTTCTTTCTTTCTTTCTTTCTTTCTTTCTATCCTCATTAGTGTTGCTACTCTCTGGGTGGTTCACAATATACAATAAAATCAGAGACTAAAACACTATTTAATAAATACAAAAGAACAACTTTTCATGTATTTATTTATATTATTTATATGCCTCCTTTCTCTCCATAGGGGACCCAAAGCAGTTCATAACAGATAAAACAACAAAATTTTAAAACAATATATAAATATCATAACTAAAAATTAAATTAAGCATATATTGAGATTTTTAAAATCAAGTTTTTAAAAAATTCAAGAACATCTAAAAATCTGTAAGTTAAAAACCAGTATTTCTGAGATAACTTGCTGCTTAAAAGCCTGCCTGAAGTGGAAGGACAAGACGGAGAGTCAACCTAGCTTCTCAAGGCAGTGCGTTCCAAAGCCTGGGTGCAGCTACTGAGAAGGCCCTCTCTCATGTTGTCACCAAGCTGGCCTGTGAAGGTAGTGGAACCAAGAGAAGGGGTGGTATGATCCTTCAAATAGCCTGGACCCAAACCGCATGGGGCTTCATAGGTAATAACCAGCACTATGAATTGGAGCCAGAAACAGACTGGCAGCCAGTGAAGCTCTTGTAAAAATGGAGTTGCACGCTCCCTATAAGCAGCACCAATCAGCAATCTAGTTACAGCATTCTGAACCAGATGAACTTTCGGAACACTCTCCAAAGACAGCCTTATGTAGAGTCCATTGCTGCAAGCCAAATCCAAGATGTAACTAAGGCATGTGTCACTGTAGCCAGATTGGACTTCACAAGGAATGGGAGCAGCTGAAATAACAACTTTAATGTGCAAATGTACTCCTGGCCACTGCTAAATCCTGTGCGTCCAAGCTCAGGGCTGAGTCCAAGATGGTGGACTTAAGATCCTGTACTCAGGGTTGAGTGTAGGATGGTGTTACACCCACCCACCTGGGGAGGGTGTAACACCATCCTGTAGAGGCTAAATCCCTATCCCCTGATTTGCCTTGTGACTGACCAGGAGAACATCTGTTTTGTTTAAATTAAATTTCAGTTGGTTAGCTCTGATCCAATCCATCACTGACAACTGTCTAAGCCCAGAACATCTTCCTTGAAATCCTGTCACCAGCTAGAATAAAATAAAGCTCATTTGAACACATCAGGACACTTTATTCCAGTAGAAGGCAGCTTTACATCATTCGGTCTTAATTTGCTTCCTAAAAACAGAGCAAGATGGTGACGGGTAAACCTCTGTAGGAAACTTGTTCCACAGGGAAGGCACCACAACTGAGAAAGCTCAGTTCTTTGTGTTGGCTTTTTTGGCCTCCTTAGGTGTTACAATACATCAAGGACTATGAACAACATGTGGGTAGCTATTTTGTGGGAGAGATGTTCTGCCCGGTATTGAGGTCCTAAATCATTAAGCATTTTTCAGGTTATGACCAGCACCTTAAATAGAGCATGGAAAATAACGGGGAGCCAGTGAAGGCACACTAAGACTGGAGATGTGTGTTCATATCTGCTGGTACCTGTAATCATTTTAGCCAGTTCATTTTGGACCTGCTGTAGTTTCAGTACTGACTTCAAGGACAGCCCTAGGTAGAGAACAGTAGTCTGTTTTAAAGATTACCAACACATGAATCACTGTTGTTAGGCATTTCTTATCCAGGGTGTGTGTGTGTGTGTGTGTGGCAATTTAACCAAAGATGATATAATGTTTGTTTGTTTAACTTATATGCTGGCCACTCTATCAAAGGTCTCTGGGCGGCTTACAACAATTAAAATGCAATAAAAATACAATTAAAATAGTTATTATGTTTCTGCTCAGTAACCTATTTTACTTGGGACTAACAATTAGATTTTGCCTGGTCTCCCTTCTTGAACACCTTTTTGGCAACATAAACAAGTCTCTGACAGTGGAATTCACTACATGTTCAGCATCCCTTGCTCATGCATTTTCTCCCTGAGTAAATGTCCCACATCCAGAAATCTGATTCTACACACATACACTTCCTAACTGAATTAGTTGACATCAGGAAACTACATGCACAAAAAAGAGAAGAAAACTAACCTAAGATTTATATGCCGAATTGCATTATCTCTCTTAGCTTCTTTATTTTGCTTTTGTTCCTTCCAAGAGACTTTTTGCTGAATTACTTCTCCTTTGTCAAACATAAGATGCAGGCGATAACTGACTACCTTGATTACTGTGAACAACAATGTCACAGAACTACAGTAGACAAAAGCTGTGATAACGTTGGGAGGCAATGCCTAGACAGGTGGAAAAAAAATAAGTGTTAATGTATACAATCTATTTATCAAAAAAAAAAGCCCCACAACAATCTACTATCAAATGTCCAAAATCCTGTTGGATGAGTTTTTCCTGCATAACAGCAATGGCATCATCATCATCATCACCATCACTAATGACAGACCTCCCTTTTCAATTTTGGTGTGCATGCTGTTTTACCTCATTGCATGCAAATCACGTGAACCTCAAAACTAGAAAGGGAAGCTGTTAATCAGCAGCAATCTGCGATGGAAGGTGACATTGTTCCCACTGTGCAGAGGAAGCTACAGAACAGTATTTTGGCCAATGTTTTATTCCAAATTTTAAATTGTAGTCAGTACAGGAAGTAAGGAGAATATCTGCTCAGGACTTTAGTCCCGATGGGAAAAAAATCCAGTCAAAATGTATTTGAGACAAAGTGCCTTAATAATAGAAATAATGTTAAAATATTAATCATATACTAGTTGCAATAGCTATTCTGCAGCAAAACCAACATGGTAAATGTGGACTATAGCTCACTTTTTCAGACTCATCAGGCAGCTGTAGTCCATGACAGTTTACACCACAAAAAACACACCACAAATCAACAGTTACTCTTCTGGAAAATGTAGTTGTGCTGTTACCCTCCTATATCCAACTCTAGCAGTTGCCAGAGGTTTTTTTAATCAGGAGGCATCCTCCTCTCCTCCCCCACTAACCCTTTCCCTTTGTCCTGTCAGCTGTGCTTCTCAGATTTCACCTCTTCACCTGCCCATGTGCCCGCTTCCCGTTACTTTGCTACACCCGACCCTCGGCAAGGCCGCACCTGTCTGCTCCCGGCCTGGGCCGGGTTGCAGGCTGTGGGTCTCCTCTACACCAGAACCGAGGCCTACAGGTGTACCCTTGGTCCCTCCTCCCAGAATCCCTCCTGCTCTTCCCAAGGGGGCCAGCCCGGCTCCTAGTCTTACCAGGTGCAGCGCCATGGGCAGCAGCAGCAAGAAAAGCCACAGGTAGAGATGGCAGCTGTTGGTGAATTTGCTCTGCTCCGGGTCATGGTACCAGCCTCCGGTGATCGCCGCCCACACTCCCTGCCGGAGCAGCTGTACAACCTGAGACACCATCCCCGCTTGCTGGCTCGCTCGCCGCTCACTCTTCCTGCCGTGGTTTCTGGCTGCTTCCTCTGCGGCTGTTACCGCCGCCGCCGCCGCCGCTGGTGCGAAGATGCTCCTTGGAGCCGGGCGCCTGGACCTCCATGCCGGATGCTAGAAGGAGTTTCCCATCATGCTTCGGGGCACCCCGGCTTTCCCTCCCGAGCCCGCCAGGGATGGCGAGCGAAGGAGGCGCCCTCCTCGGCTCCGCCCACCAACCCTCCTCCCCTTCCCAGGCCCTTCCCAATCGCTCGCTCAGCCGCGTCGGGCCCTTGCCCGCCTGATGCGGAGCCTCTGCGCTTTCCCGGAGCGGCGGCGACCATTTCGTTCTTCTGCGCTCCGGACCTGTTCAGTTCCCAGTGTGGGCCTCAAGAGATCGGTGGCAGGAAGCTCCCAGCATGCCGAATTTTTCGGAACAGGGAGACGCGCCACCCCAGCATTTCGAGGAGAGACCTGCCGCTCCGCTTGAACCGTGCTGGAACTTACTGGCTTCATTCAGCCCGCCCTTTCCCGGGGTGGTTCCCTCCTACCGAATTTCTGGGGTGCAGCCAAAGCGATTCACCCCGCCTTTGCTATCAGAGTCGTTCTCTCTACCGCATACTTGTGCTAATTAATGTAATCTTTTAAACGTCATTTCGAATCAATTTGCCTCTTCTTTCTAGCTGAGGATGGGGAATTGCGGTTTTTTGGGTGTCTGTGGACTGCAATGCCAATAATCCATCAGTATTGGCTGTACAGGCTAAGACTAACAAAAATTGTATGCCTGAAACATCGGGAATGAGCCCGTCCTTGATTTAGAGATACTATATAATATATTATGCATCTGAATATTGCTCTACACCAGGGTTGGGCAACCTCCAGGATTTTGGAGGCTTTAATTATTTGTTTGTTTACATCCCACCTTTCTCCTTAAAAGGGCCCAAGGTGGCTATATTTATCCTGGGCCTTGGAGGTCAACCCCCCCCCCTTCTTGCACTCCCACCTCTTTTTAAAAAAATAATAAATGCCCCTTTGCACTCTCTAATGGCCAAAAGAAAACTCTTTAAAATTTGGGAGGACCTCCAAACATAGCAAACTATACTAGGTGAAAGACATCAAAAGTCTTTTTGAGCTCCCTTTTATAAAAAATCGGATTTGGGGTGCTGTGGAGCAGGATTTTTGACCTTGCTAGCCTTGTCTCTTGGCACCACATGTGGCTCAGCTCTGCTTTGTGCTGAGCAAATCTGCAGTGGCTGCAACATAAGATAGACACTCATGCATTTCAGTTCATACATTGGGAAGTCTCTTCGACTGTGCCAAAGTTTTGAACTGGAATGTACAGGAGACTATGGGGATAGCCAGTGGGAAGGAATAGTGGCAATTGTTATCCAAAATGGTTAAAAGGCCAAATATTTCCCCCACCAACTATTGTATAGTTTCACTAGCAGTGGTGAACAGCTGTTGCTTTCCAGATGTGCTTCGACTTTAACTCCCAGCACCCCTTGTCATTGGCTGCCTGCTTAAGCCCCACAGGAGCTCTACTCCAACATTTGGAGGGCTGCAATAACAGACTCCTGTACTACCTGTGGTGTTCTTGTTAAACTGCAATAAAGGTTAAAGGTAAAGGTTCCCCTTAACATTTAGTCCAGTTGTGTCTGACTCTAGGGCGCAGTGCTCATCCCCATCTCCAAGCCATAGAGCCAGCGTTTGTCCGTAGATAGTTTCTGTGGTCACATGGCCAGCGCAACTAGACACGAAACGCTGTTATCTTCCCACCATGGTGGTACCTATTTATCTACTCGCATTTACGTGCTTTCAAACTGCTAGCTTGGCAGGATAAACTGCAGTACTGCACCCAAAACTCTGCTCATGGCCTGGGTTCAATCCCAGGTAGCCAGCTTGAGATTCACTCAGCATTTCATCTTTCCAAGGTCAGAAAATTGAGTGCCCACCTTGCTGAGGCAGGGCAGGCAGGCACACTATGTGTAGCCTGCATCATTAAGTTGAAAACTGCCCAGAGAGTGCTTTAAGCACTTTGGGATAGAATATAAACAGCACACTTAGCTTTTTTTTTGCTATAAGAAAAATTTAAATGGGACTGCTGTATATTTCTGTTGTTTTTTAATCTGTGTTTAATACTCTGGTAGTTTTACAAAAAATGACATGAATAAAGAAAGAATATTGTGTTTAATTTTTAATATTGTAATGATTTATTGATTTTAGCTTCTAATACTGTTTATTTTTTAATACCGTAAGCTGCCTTGGGTCCTTTTCAGGAGAAAGGTGTTATATAAAAGTTTGAAACAAATTTGCAAAACTAGGCTGAGTTTCATATGTGTGCTTGATCTATGCTTCGATACATAACTTTACTACCAATATTGAAATGGCAATAAAGGGTGAGTCATATTTTCCCTGGTTCTACACTTAATTTTTGAAAATATAGCTTTTTCAGGACACTCTTTTGTACGTTTTGTTAGCTCTTAATTTTCAAAATAATTCTTTTACTTTGTCCTGTCGTAACTGTAAACTGTTCCACCTCTTCACTTTTCTTGTGGTTCTCAGCATTTTTATAAGCCCTACTCTTCAACTGTGGTTTTAATAAAATCCATCCTGTTTTGAAAACATACTCATAACCTACCGAATTTTTCCGCTTATAAGACGCTCCCATTTATAAGATACCAACCCACTTTTATAACCCCAAAATTAAGAAAACTTTGAGTATTCAGCCTCTGGGCTCAGAATGATCGGACATTAGGAGTACCTGTTGCATCTGAACCTACAGCTTCCACCTGCAACAAGGTTTGTACAGCATCAGCTGATATCAGTTCCATAAGTCTCATGACTGGAGGAAGCTAAGTCTCCTGCCTGTAGGAGCTAAGCCTCGTGATTGGAGGTAGTCTGCTTACAGAGGCAAGGTATGTGCCATTTTGTTCTGTTCTCAGCTTACTTCCATGTATAAGACACCCATCAATTTTTAGTGTAATGATTTTACGAAAAAGTAGTGTCTTATACATAGAAAAATATGGCAACTCGCCTACCTCCAAGAGCCTAATATGATAAAGTTTTGTGTGTCTGTGTACTGTTTGCCCTTTTCTTTTGGCTCCCTCCCTATTTCCTCCAGCCCACAGTTTGCCAGACTACCTTCCAGTGAATAAGTTGTGGATTCCTCAAGGTGACAAGTTTAGTGAACAGGAGTTGTTAGGTTTTTTTATTTATTTATGGTGGTTTTTATCCATTCTTCAGCCACTGCCCCCAAAAGGCTTTATAATGGCTGATAAGGATCAATAATACAGTCTTATATGTAGGTTTTCAGTCTGAAATGGTGGTTCCCAGTGGTTTCGTTTATGTAGACAAGTACGTTGAAAACTTTCCTGAACATAATCTCATAAGTAACTCATTATAAGTATTTTTAACATAGCCTGTGGCTGATAGGGGTTAGGTATATACAGTATATTAAAAAGTGTTTAAAATAGTTCTTTCTAGTAATTCAGAAATACCAAATATAGTGCACTCACTATAGGACACTATCAGTCATTGTGACCTTTTCTCTTCATAAGATACACCACACTCCCATGATCCATCACCCATTCTTCTCCCCCTGCATATTAGGGTCTTATTAAATGATCAATCGATCAGTTCAGTTCCCCAGGGACTACCTCTAGTACTCTAGTGGCTAGGAACCACTGATCTTAAAAACGATATCAATGTTTGTAGCAATACACTATGATGATTGCAAAAGTCTATACAAGAAAACAGAAGCTTTCAAAATTCACTGAAATTTTTCATTCACAACTTTCTCTCTCTCAGACACAGATACATTCCAAGATTGAATCTAAATGGTCTTCTGTTTCCAGAGAGGTGTGCTAGTCCATTTCAGCAACAGCAAAAACAAATGTATTGTGGCAAATGTGCCTGAAGAAGTAGATGGTAAGCTATGAAAACTCACATTGAAATAAATGTGTTGAATACTACTGGGGTTTTACTTTAGAGAAAGCAAAATCATGTAAATTATGACAGCAAACTGCAATGATTTATGGCATGTGACCAGCACCTTGTCAATTAGCTGCAATTTTAAATCCTTTGGAGTAAATATGATACTGGCCATTAGTTTTAAAGATACTGTAATAGTTCTGTTTTTGCTTAGTTTTTCTTGTGGCTGAATATGTTTCCTTAGGAATTCAACTAAATCATTATGTCTACATTGAATTAATTTTGTGATATTTCTAGCCAATTCATTGTCCATGGAAAAAAATAATTTGCCTGTTACATGACTTGACATTTAGGAATGTTTATACTGAAGATCATGAGTCAGCTAAATCTTGCCTTCTAATAAATTACAGCCGGGTAGGTGGGGCTCGTCAGCCATGGAAGGCAGCCCATCTAGGAGAAGGAAAACTCCAATTTCAAACCTCCACTGCCTTGTGGCTATATCCACTCATGGAAAAGGCTTCAGGAGTTAACCTCGAGGCAAAATCCGGAGCTGGAGTCCCGACGGCAGCATGTATCATTCTGCCAACTCCTGCAACATTGCTGGAACCAGTTGTATTGGCTCTTGCCTTTCCATTGGATCATTTCAGCAATGTGGAGAGGGGGGATCCGCTGCTTGGGTAACAGTCTATCCTCCACATTACCTTACCCGGGCTTCATGTTCTGGAGAGGACACACCTCGATTCAGAGCATGTTACCATAGTCTCTTGAGACTGAAGGATGCCTATGAATGAAATAAATTACAAGGGAAAGGGAAAGGGAAAAGGAAGGCTAGCATGTGATACTCGCTGCATTGGGGCAGCCCACCTACACTGCTAGTTAGACTGCAATTTAATGCTACAGTCAAATGGAATGACTCATTCTGGATGAGGCAAACAAGGAACAAAATATATTAGGTAATTTGGAAGCCAAGGAACAATTAAGAGTAAACTCATTTTGCTTGGCACTAGGCTACTAATGAATTGACATAACAGCTATAAAAAATGTGTTTCAAATATCTAGCATATAGTCCAAGGCAAATCCCTTGGCAGCTATGACACTAGGAATACCACAATCTCAGATGACTGAATCCTGAAAGTTGAGCCAAATCTTCTGCTTATTTTAGCAGAGTTGCAAGCTTAATTCATCCTACTGAAGCATCCAGCTCCCTACTGACATTTACTCTTGAAGGTGGCCTGGACAAGTCTCTCTTGTGAAATGCAGCTGAAACCAGAAAATTGAAGACCATGTCTCAATGCATAAATGTACCTGGCAGAATATGCAATTTTCTCTGTAGCTGGCTTGATTTCCTGCCAACGTGCACTTATTCACAAATCTGGATTCAAAAGTGAACAAACTGCCAATCAAGGAAGTTTTCCTCAAGACTACTAATATCTGTTTCTTTTATGAAACCGGAAATTCAATGGCTTCCCACCTGGTATCAACTCTAAGAGACAAACTAGCCTCCCAAGTCATTATTTTCTACAAAGAGCTCAGAAATCTTCAATTTAAAATGTAGAAGAAGAAATCAATCTAAGGTAGTCATTCATTTCTGACTTATCTGGGAGTCACCCCTACTGAACAAACGGAGACTAACCTCTAAATAGACACATATATAGGATTGTGTTATCATGGTGTTATCCTGTGACAACAGAATCCTATATATTCTATATCTATTTGGTTGCAATCTTATGCATATTTTCCTTGGAGTAAGCCTTATCAATCAAACACACTGCTTCCCTGTAATTAAAAAGTATAATTGCATAGGATTGTGCTGCAAAATCATTAACATGCATTTATAGGAAAAAAAGGGGCCTCTCTTTAAGCAGCCATTCTAAGTATGTCCAGAGGCTATGAACAGTGATTGTGGAAGGGAGATAAAGGCAGTATAAGATTAAAGCACAGGGTGGTTCTAATTCCTAATCTGCATTCCTGGTTCATTATTCAATTCAGAAAAGCACACAATTGACCAGAGAAGTTGGAGAACCACTCCCCTGCTGGAGGATATCATGCTGGCAAAGGTTGCTTTGCTCTGTTCCAAATCAGACATGAAGCCCAGCAGAAATTGTACCCCATGACGTGCCTTCAAAAGTCCTCTGTCCAAAAATGTTTCTCAAGCAGGGTACCTCATGAGGTCCATGTTCCTCTGCCTCTATATGGCACTGTGTTTAAAAGCTTTGGCCACTCTAGTTCAAATGTCCAGCCGCTCTCCTTCATATAGTATATGTTTTCTCCTAGCATTGTGTCTGACAGAAAAGTCAGCCTTGGTAGAAAGTACCCCAGATCTTTATAGGCTTAACATGTTTATTTCATGAATTCTGATCTGAATGAACTGACAGGTTGGTTTACTTTCTGCTACAGACTGGCTGTGAACTACACAGCCAAAATTATAAAGAGGAGAATCCCATTGTCCTTTGCAAATTAACATACGGTGGCAGATGTTCTGGGGAGTATTAGTGATAGTCTGGCTTTAGTACCCTGTGATCTCTATGGGCCAGGGATCTGACCCCTAGATTTGTTGCAACTGTGTAAATGAGGTTCTGAGGGGTTCAGGTTATATGAAGCTTGAATCTAATACTCCTTAACATTATTGTCTGAGTGCAAGAACTGAGAAGGGCTGTTCATGGTAGGGCCTTTTACTGGTCACCAGAAGTCAGAAGTGACTAGATGGCCCAAAACAACAATACTGTTGTCAGATTCCCCTTTCTGAGGATCTTCTTCCACCTAACAAGCTAAATCCAATGCTAGTCCTTGCAAAGTGGACCAACAGAATTCATTAAACATAATTAGCTTAAAGTCACTTGATTTCAATAGTTCCACTAATTGAACTAATGTTAGATTTAGCCCTATATAGGATTCTGTACTGCTTGAGCCATTAATCAAATTGGAGACTGCAGCCAAGAAATCAGACAAAATTAAAACTTGAAAGGGCACCCGTGACTGAGCTACAAAACATCAAGTGTAAAAATATCTAGCTGGACATCAAATTAAAATGAAGGCTACTGTACTTTGGCGATATCATGGGGATACAAGAACTCAGTGGAAAAGAGAGCAAGAACAGGAAAGGTAAAAAGGAGTTGGAAAAGTGGAAGACCTAACGTGAGATGGATGGAATCAGACTAGAGCAGGGCTGACCATAAACTATTTGGTGGGGGGGCATTCATTCATAGGGTCACTATAAGTTAGAAGCAATGGCATGGAACAACCTTCTAGAGTTGTTAGAATGTGACTAACCAGTATAGCATATCTACACGAGCATAACGCACAAGGATGTTACAGCAGTTACGCTGCACTCACAGGAAGTTAAAAGCACAAGCTATTGTGCATTCCCATATGTCCCTGTCTAAAGGCCCTGATTCCAGCCATGACAGAAGAGACTGGCAAAGCCACTCCCTCCCTACCTTTAGTCCTCCAGGAGCTATTCGGCAGACAGCCATTATTTAGCATACCGGTCTTTGGAAAATCAGCTAGGTTACTCTGCTCCACCTAGTCTGCTGTGCAGGGTGGGAGGAATGTTTCCCCAAGGACATTATGCCTAATGCAGAGATTTGGGTGGAAGTATTCCCCCCCCCCCCCAGTTATTTAATTAAAGGCAAACCCAGTGATGTACAAGAGCGAGAGATTTATCATTACAGAAACACTTGTGGGCTGCAGAGCCATATCGCCACGTACACGAGGAGTTATCCGGAACTGCAAGTACACATAGTCGAGACATGGAGAAGAAACCACGAAGTCCTTAAGTGTAAAACAAAGTGCACGCAGGGGGGAAAA
The DNA here is from genome assembly GCF_051106095.1 of Pogona vitticeps. Taxonomy (NCBI): domain Eukaryota; kingdom Metazoa; phylum Chordata; class Lepidosauria; order Squamata; family Agamidae; genus Pogona; species Pogona vitticeps. Next base: position 59,645,113 of record NC_135783.1, on the reverse strand, counting down.
AAACGGGGTGTGGAGAGTGGCCATTCCCAAAAGAGGGGCTGCACGCGGACAGGACAAACTCCTTGGCAAAGAGAAAGAAAGAGAAACAAGAGAGACAGCGAGAGGCCCTGATCCAGATTCCACCTACAGATTCCACCCCACCCCTGGAGGACAGACAAGGGGACCCACGTCTCACGAGTCTGTTCTTTGAAGCACAGCCTTCCCGCTTGCACGTGGGGACTCGTCCCCACCGAGTTTTAACCTCCTTGCCCCCCTCCCCCTCCCCCTCCCCCACCCGTTGCTTCCGCCTTCCAGCGCCCTCGAGGGACGGGCGGGCTGCCTGCCTGCCTGCCTGCCTGCCTGCTCGCTCGCGGTCCCTGGTCCTTTGGAGGGAGGAGAGACAGCCCCCCCCTCCCCGCCGTCGTTCCTCTCCCCCCCCCGCACCTGCCCGAGTTCACTCTTTGACCCGCACCGGGAGCCTGGCCCCTGCGTCACGTGCGCTTCGCGGGCCAATCCGCGCCAGCCAGGCGGTGATCGGGAGCTGCTCTTGGAGGCAGAGGCAGCGGCGGCGGCGGCGGCGAATTACCCCGAAGGAGCTGCTCGTCCGCCCTTCCCTCCGGAGGTGTCGTAGCTACCTGGGGCTACCTGGGGCTGATTGCTTGCGGCTCTCCGTTTCCAGCAGCGACCGCGACCATCCGGAGGGACAGAGGTTGGGTACTTTACCTCCTATTGCTTCCGAGGCTGCCCACCTTCCTTCCCTCCCTCCCTCCCTCCTTGGGGCTTGCCTGGCTCAGGTGCCTGGGGCGCTGCTTCCTTCGCCTCACCTGGCCCTCGTCCTGCTCTCCGGGGCCGCCTCGTCCGGAACTTTCGGGATTCCCGGGCGCTCTCCTCTGACTGCCTCCTAGTCCAGCTTCTGGGCTGTTGGATTGCCCCTCCCTCCTCCCCTTTCTCCTTCAGCTCCTTAGCCAGCCAGCCAGCCGCCGTGCATTGGTCTTCTTAGATATTCTCTCTCCCCCCCCCTCGTTTAAAACAGTTTTCCCGGGCCCTCGTGGCTCCTCGCCTTTCTTTTCCCAGCCCGCCTTAAGCCCCCAGGCCATTTTGCTCCTCTGGATTCCACCAGGCAGAGACTTTGCCACTTCCTGTTTTAGGTGCCCCCCCCCCAGCTCCTCTAGGATCTTTTAGCTTAAGACTCCTGCCCTATCACTCCTTCCCGGCTAGGCTCTGTAACCCTTGCCCAGATCACCCACACGCTGATACCATCCCAGTCCCTTGCCCCCCCCCCCGCCTACCACACTCCAGTTTCCCGCAGTTGTTCATCCAGCCCTTTTGTGCCTTGTTGCCTCAGCCTCCATGACCCTTCTCTTGATCATCCTCTCAGCCAACAGGACTCAGTCCTCTGCCCTTCGCTGTCTACTTCAGTCTCCCAATCTTGTTCACCCAATGCCTCTGCCTCTTTCTTCACTGTCTTGTTTTGTGTCACTTTCTCATTAACTTTATGTCCAGCCGTGATGGATATCCCCAGAGGCTTCCCTGATCGTTCCTGATGTTGAGGCCAGATTTAATGTGGTTAGTGCCATTACCTTGACCATGGCTTTGCTGAGCTCTGAGGGAGTGGTTGAAGGAACTTTGGGAAACACTGGCAGGTCCTGTCCACTTTGGACTGTCCTGTATGACTATGAAGCCACTGGTGAAGATGAGCTGAGTTTGCGAAGAGGAGAAGTAGTTGAAGTTCTCTCAAAAGATGCAGCAGTCTCTGGAGATGATGGCTGGTGGACAGGCAAAATCCACCACCAACTCGGTATCTTCCCAGCCAACTATGTGACTTATCAGCCAGGTCGCTATCAACATTGCCAGTTGGCTTTGTTGGACAAGTCTGGACATCAGGCCGAAAGCCTGACGATGAATGATGGGCCTACAGTAGGTGGCGGAGACCAGGTGGATTCAGTAGCAGAGATTGATTTCCAGCATCTGGAGCTGCAAGAGATCATTGGGGTTGGGGGTTTTGGTAAAGTTTACAGAGCTATATGGAAGGGTGAGGAAGTAGCAGTGAAAGCTGCTCGACAGGATCCAGATGAAGACATCATGGCCACTGCAGAGAGTGTGAGACAGGAGGCAAAGTTGTTTTCCATGTTGAAACATCCCAACATCATTGAACTTCATGGTGTGAGCTTGAAGGAGCCTAACCTCTGCTTAGTGATGGAATTTGCAAGAGGAGGACCCCTCAACAGAGCCCTGTCAGGCGCTTCCTCCACCAGTAGTGGGAGTCACTGGGGCCGTCGCATCCCTCCTCACATACTGGTCAACTGGGCAGTGCAGATAGCTCGTGGAATGCTTTATTTACACGAAGAAGCCATAGTTTCCATCCTTCACAGAGACCTCAAATCAAGCAACAGTAAGTACTTAGAACAGTTTCCAAAACCAAAATGAAATCTTACATTCCTTCCAGGATTAAGTCCTGTTATAATTAACAGCACTGTAAGAAATGTTATTTATAAATATGGAGTGCATTCAGGAAAATTGCCATTGCTATCTATTTGGATATTGTGATAAGCCAGGGAAAGCCATTGTTGTCAATTTGGATGTCATGATAAAAACATGGTTTAAAATATGGTTAATAAATCAACAGCAAACAATGGGTTCAGGTAGTGGTGAGTGACTGTTTAATTAAACCATGACTTGAAAGCTGAGGCAGGTCTGTACGACAGAGTTCAGTAAACTACAGAATGGCTTATTGTAAAATGTGAACATTATAAGTTTTTATAAATGTTCTTAAATATTTTGCATAAGGCTAGGATTTGGCAAAGTCACATCGGAGGTTGAATTTCCTGTGGCTAGTTGCATAAAAGCAACAAGTGTCAAAAGCAAAGCTAACAAGCAAGACTGCTTGTGTTGGGATTTGAATTCCAGTACCATTTCTTTTAATTTCCTTTACCATTCTGAATAGGCTTTTCAGTTATATTATGTTACATTGTAAGAATTATGAGATAATCCAGTTCGGTTTCTTGAAGCTTCTTTTCTGTGATTGCAATATTGCTTCTGCATCCTTAACCGTTTTGATGCTTAGATGTGTTGCATTCTTAGAAGACCTGAGCAGCTTTCCTGTAATTCTTTGTCAAATACAGTTTCATGTGTTGAAACTCTTGATTTTTTTTTAAACTGCTAAATCCATTAACAATATGAAGAATTAAGATTTAGACTAGGGTTGTTTTTTAATGCTATGCCTGATTTGTAGTCGTTGGTCATGTGAAGTAGAAACATTAGTGCCAGCCTTGGATACTCTTTATTAAGATGACCAATGCTATTATAAATAGAAAAGAAAGGAAATAAAGGCTTAAATCAAACATCACACTAATGTCAGTGTCCATTAATGCAACAGGCTTTTTCCTTCTTCTCTCAGCACTGCTACAGGCCTCTGCACTTCCCCCCAAATCCTGCTCTGGAGAGTTCACCAGACCTTCAGGAGCAGGATTTGATGCATCACTTTGAGGGTTTGATGCACCACTTTCTCCCAGTTCAGCTGGCAGAAGCATTCCTTTCAGTGGAATGACCTCTTTTTGGAGCCCAGCATAACCAGTGTAATTTCTGGAGGTGGGGGGGTATCCTTGTTGTTGTAAATGCTGGAAAACTGCCCTCCAAGGCAGCAAGAGAAAGGTTTGTGGGGTTTTTTTTTAACCACAAAGCCTGGTTACTTAGTTGCAGCAATATTTCCTAGTTGATTATATAGTGTCTGTAGCCACTATATGATTATAAGTGAGAAGGGGTTTCCAAGTAACCTCCTTTATAGAAACTATTGGTGAAGGTTGTAATTTCTTTCGTTTTGGAATCTTTATTACAACTGTTATTTACTGATACTGTGGTTCTGCCTCTCCATGCTGTTACCTTCTGGTGTGATCCTGGGAAGAGATATCCTGGGTAAAAAAAATAGCAGCACATCAGTTGCTTGGGGCAGGCTGTGTTTGTATGTGTGGGGGGGCAATATAGTGTATGAGTCACAGCTTCAAGACTTTTGCCCTTAAGACAGAGGCTTAAATGGCAAGTCCCTGTCCTTTGTATGTAGGTGTGGTTTCCTTAGAGATTGAGTTATTTTGGGGAAATTGATGGGTTCAAGATACCTTGTTGCTGTATTTATATAGTAGCTTTATAAAAGTTTAGGGACGTGGTGGCGCTGCGGGTTAAACAGCAGAAGCCTGTGCTGCTGGGTCAGAAAGACCAAGCAGTCGTAAGATCGAATCCACGCGACGGAGTGAGCACCCGTCGCTTGTCCCAGCTCCCGCCAACCTAGTGGTTCGAAAGCATGCAAATTCAAGTAGATAAATAGGGACCACTTCGGTGGGAAGGTAACAGCGTTCTGTGTCTAAGTTGCACTGGCCATGTGACCACGGAAGATTGTCTTCGGACAAAACGCTGGCTCTATGGCTTGGAAACGGGGATGAGCACCGCCCCCTAGAGTCAAACACGACTGGACAAAAATTTGTCAAGGGGAACCTTTACCTTTTACCTTTATAAAAGTTCACTTAAGTTGTTCACTAAAGCCAGACTTTCTCAGCCTAGAAGGTGTCCCCACATTTAAAAAAACAGGAAAGTTTCAAACGAGCGAATCTAAATCTTCACTTTAAAGAAAAACAAGACTGTGGTCTAAGCTGCATTGCCCCCCAAAAGTAAGGGGATCAAACCAGAGCTCAGTATGTGCACATTTATGTGTCTCTTCTTGTACCTCAACAGCATGTGAAGAGGAGCTAGTGGAGGGGAGAATGCTTCATGATTGCTTTTTCATTCCTCGTCCTTTAGCAGGGTTCTAGCCATTGTGTTCAATGGGCTTACTACTAGTAAAGTGCAGGTTCTTTTCTCTTTAGGGACTCAAAGAATAGAGTTCACTTTTCGTATTGACTTGGTTAGAAATTAAAGTGCATTAAAGTACCTGAGCTGTTGTCCAAATGTCCTTATTTTGGGGATTTTAACCGTAACATTTTCCTTTAAATCAAACATTTTATTTTCCTATTTTGGGAATCATATTTCAGAAAGGGTGTTGTTTCCCCCTGCTCTCTTGCTTAGATGATGCTACCCTATTTACTTTATTACGGTGGTAATCTACAGTCAAGCTCTTTCATTTTAAGGTCACTGGTTTTACTAACATTTAGTAGCAAATTCATTTAGCAAATATAGCAACCATACATTTAGCATCCATTTTTCACAGTGCAGTAGTGAACCCCATGGCTGAACCTAATTTGTCACATCATAAGTTACACACATTTTGGAATCTAACAATGTAGGCCTTTTCTACAACTGACTGAAAACTTACATGATGGGGAAGGCAGCCTGTGAGATCTGCCATTCTATCTATTCATGGCTGCTTTCCCACATTACTCTTTATGGAGTTTAGTACAAAGCAAAAGTATTAAAGACTGACATATACAAAATTTCACAGGGATTTTGCACAATGATTTTCTGTTGTTACTCCTCAGTTCAACAGCAGAGATTGCCAGCTTCAGGTATTAGAATACTTGTGCATAGCATGCAAAATTTTTGTCTCTCAGTCTGTTCTTCATCTGGAAATGCTTGATTTTTATAGACATTAAGTGCTAAGCAGGAGAAAATAACTGAGTAAAGAAAGGGAAATATAAAATGAAGTTCTGGGAACCAAGAGGGATCAGACCAGAAACAACTATTCTGTATTTATAGATCCAGACTTAGCAATGCATAGAGTAGACCTAAAATCAATGGGATATATTAGTAACTACTAAATTAAGTCTCATGTATTTAAATGTTCTACTCAACATACAGTATGTCTAAATCTGAATCCAACCCCTTATGTATGGCTTGCCCATCAAAGATTTGTTTGTATCTTCTTTGCTGTTGTATCTTTGCTATCAGAAGGGAGAAATAATTAATTGCATGTCTTACTAATTATTCTTCAGACACTTCAACATCAGACACAAGGACTTCTATGGAAGAACTTTCCTTACACTATTTGAAACCTCTTTGAAAAGCAATGGGGGAAATTTTATCTCAATTTTAGGAGAATAAATAATAATAATCATATGCTGTCAAGTCAGTTCTGACTGAGGGGGGCACTTTTCAAGGTTTTCTGGATAGAGAATACTCAATAGTGGTTTCCCATTCCATTCTCCTGGGGCCGGTGGTGCAGCTTGCCCAAGGCCACACAGGCTGGTTGTACTTTCAAGAGGCACAATGGGGAATCAGACTCAACTGGTGGCTCCATAGCCAGATATCTAAACCACTGAGCTATCCCACCAGCTTTTTTTTTTAACTGGCATTTTAGTCACTTGACATTACATATAATGTACTATCACATGGTCACATAAGGATAAGTTTAATTTGGGAGAGGGGGACATGGGGACTGTGTTTTAGTGTTGTTTAAACCCAGCTCTGACATAAAAGTATTAAGAGGAGAAAGAGAGGGGAAATGGAGCAAGGGGCATATATAAAGAGAATAAGTCTGTGCTGCACTATGCACATATACCATTTTCCTACTTTTCCATGGAAAAATGCACCTTCTTAGACATGCACACAAATCCATATGCATAGGCATGCAATGTGCAGGTTTTCCTTTTACTTGCTTGGTCAGTACATACAACATCAGAGTAAAATGAATTACTAAAAATGGAAAAGAGGAAAACACTTCTGTGCTGATCTCTTTGTGGTTTTATATAGTGCAGTTCTTTGCTATGCCCCATGAATGGAAATGAAAGGTATCCAAATGTAAAATCTGACTGAAAGTACTGAGATCTGGGAAACATGAAAGAGACCACAAGAGAAGTGGATGATTCCTCTGAGTACATACATAGCATTATTGGATTGACTTGTCAGCAAAAATCGGGCACAGAAAAAAGTATATAAAATGTGTTTGCAGAGGCAAATTCTCCCATTGTAAGCTGAAACAGTTAATTGTAATCATGTGCCCTCAAGTCAATCCTGACTTATGGTGACTCTTTTTAGAGTTTTCCAGGTAGAGAAGACTCAGAAGTGGTTTCCCATTCTTTTCTTCTGGGGGCACCCTGGGACTTTGCAGATTGCTCAAGGTCACAAAGGCTGGTTCTTCTCCCTGGAGGCACAGTGGGGAATCAAACTTACTAGCCTCTGGCAGTGCTTTAGATGCCCAAACCACTGAGCAAATAAAATAAATAACATTCCAGCCTTTGATTTCAGTTCAACTCTCTGCCATGCCAGAATGCTCAACATTTGATATCGAGGGTTTGTGCAACATACGAAAGCGTACCCCTCATACTCCACTCCTTCATTGTGTTTGCATTTTAGCTATCACACAATAACTTTTTAAAGTGGGTTTCAACAGTAATGAATGTCATTTCCCTTACACACATACCTGGTTAGAATAGCCTTGCTGTTTGGAGGATAGTTTGGCTTTGCTGCCCATTGGCTTTTTATAGTAGTAAACAAAATCTGAGGAGGCCGATTGAAGATTCTGCAGAGAAGAACAATCAATTAAAACAAGCATTGACAAACTGGCAAGCCATTGGTTTGGGTGGAGGGTGTTGACAGTGAGCCCCAAACAAATTCAGCACAGTTATTTACACTGTGGTGTGAGCGTGCAGTTGGTTATATTGCTGACCTAGCAAGCAATCCCAAATTACTGTGAAGAGTGTGTAGCCATGTTTCATTTTGTTCTGGTAACAGCAGTGGATTTATTGTGTTGTGAAAAATCACACATTCCCAGGCAGAGAAAATTGAAGTGTCAGGTGGTCAGAACATGAAATTCCCATGCCAGAAGAAGTCTCGGTGTAATAAGAAAAGAAAAAGAATATTTTTGATAATTTTCAAAATGCACATCATATAATAATAGATGGTGTGGTTTTGATCCTTGAACATTTTGTTGATGTTGCATAAAGATGGAGGAGTATTTTTGTCAATGTTACCTGCTGATACTTAAGTAGCAACACTTCCCATATATTTGCAGTAACATAATTATTATTTTAATTTAGAGCACAAATGCCAAACTGAAAACTTAAAAAGTGGGTACCTTCAAGTATAAAACCTTTTTTATACTAAACCAGTCTTTTTTTTAAAAAAGGGGGGGCAACTACCCACTATTATTTATTTCTTAAAAGTATTCTCTCAAGGGATAGGATTTCTCCATTCCCCCAATAGTAAAAACTATGCTCAGGATAGCTTATGTCATGGAAATGGCAAAGCAGCAGTATATCTTAAATTGTATTAGCTGAAATCCTGTCATATAATTATACGAATGGAGTAAAATTGCTGTTAAGAAATCTCCAATTATCTGTTGCATACAGAGCCATACAACTCAACATTCAATAGATAATACCTATGGATAGTCTTGAACTTACAGCAATTCATATCTAAAGGTTATGCCATTTGTGTAATTGCACAACAGGATTTCACCCAATGAGTAACAGTAAAAGACTAGTGCAGCTGATCTAAGCCAACTAAAAATAGTGTGAATTTTTACTAAAAGCAGCCTTAATCAGGAGCTATCTAAAAGACTGGGAGTATGTAGAGAATAGTTCCCCTCCCATGTCCATAGTCCAGGTGTAGGGAACTTGTGACTCTTCAGATGTTGTTGAGGTTTGGCAGCTCCACCATTGGCTATACTAGAAAGGATTGGTAAGAGCTACACCTGAAGGGCCACACTTTTCCCATCCCTACCTTAGTCTTTCTGTTCTCCTATTTCTAGCCTAACAGTCAGATGTGTTGCTGCAGCCTTGGGCCTGGCTGACTTTTCAGAGAAAGAGAATGGAGAGAAAAAAAAGAGCAAATACGGGAATGTCTGAATGTCAGGTCTATCTATGGATGGGGTGGAGTGGAGGCAGGGTTAGCATTTATGTGATAAGAAGGAAATGAGTGGGAGACAGCTAGTTGCAAACTGTATCTGGGGAACTTTTACAGAGATTTTCCTCACATACGGGATCAATTTAATAGGCTCACTAGGATAACTTGGAAAAGTTAGTTTTTGGAAGTTAACTTCTAGAACCTCCCCAGTAGGTCTGCTGGCCATGCTGGCTGGAGGATTCTGACAGCTGAAGTCCAAGAAGTCACTTTTCCAAGCTCTGCTTAGTATGACCTATTAGCAAATATTGTTGCTTACTACTGCCTTAGTAACTGGCTATTTTGCATTCCGGCGTTAGGTCATATGATTAATAAACATGCCAGTATTCTGTAAATGATAATAAATGTATTTGTGGTGTTAAGAGTTTCTACAAGAGATTGTTCTGGTCATTAGTAGTACAGAGAGTGCTCTGCAGGAAGCTGTTTTGATTTTAACCATCTAAGTATGCAAAATGTCCAGGCTATCCTGAACTTCCTTGTAATCTGCAAGGGACTAAAACGGAACATGCAGTCATTGTCTTGTCTTGAAATCAACTATGTTTGCTGAGGTCTGATGGCCTGTGCAGAGTTATATAAAATTAAGACAGATGTGGCATATCTCTGCCACCCCACCCTATAATATATGCATAAAGCCTGTTTGATTGCTGAGCTTTATGCTGGTAGTATTTCTGCACCGCATGGGGCCACTTGGTGATGCAATAGATAGAAGATGCATGAAAATATATAAACAATTTCCCTTGAGTATTGTACTGCTTTCAGAAATTAAGCAGATCTTTTTTTGTTAGCTCTGGCAGTGTCTCTGATGGCAAGTGAAGTTTATAGGGGTTTTTGTTTTGTTTTGTTTTTGTTTTTTTGGTTGGTGTGAAATTATTGGTCAGGAATCGTTTCTGATGAACTAGCACACACATATTATATTGAAAAATTCCATCCTGGACCTTTGACATTTGCAAGGCTTGGGGGTTGGGGGCAGGGGAATAAATTTCCATCTTCCAATGTTTTCCTTTTTCACATATGTAAAAACCCTAAATAGGTTTAGGCACTTCCCATGGTGTTTTCCGGATCTGCATAAGAAATTAAAAATTGTCATGCTGGTTCAGGCTGGAGGTTTTTCTAATCCAGTATATGTTCTCAGCATCACTCAGATGTCTTAGGAAGATAAAAATGATGATGAGGGAAGCCATCTCCTGCTTGCCCTAGTCTCCAGTAAGCAGAAGTATGCTGTCTGAACAGGGAGGTTCTGCATCAGCTATCACTGCTGATAGAATTTTCCTCCATTCATTTGCCTGATCTGTTTTAGTTTCTAAAAGTAAAACTGGTTTAATCTATGACACAGCATGAATTTAAGATAGTAACTATACAATCCAGATAAAATGGGTTAGATTCAGCCTTTGTGGGTGGAAGAAGTGGGAGGCAAATCTTGCTGATTTCTCTGTAGCCCTGTTCACTTCCTTCCTAAAATGATGTGCCCAGAACTAATGGATCATTATTTTTGTTCCTTGTTGCATAGCTCTTGCTTGGGCCAGTACCATTCATGGAATTGTGCTTGTTCTCAAAGCCTCCCTGCCATATACCCAAGTGCTGCTATCCCCAGTGTTGCAGGCATTCAGACTCTGTGCCTGTTCACCTATCTGCCATGAAAAGATTGCACCAATTGTGCCCGGTGTCTGAATATTTCCAGCAAAAAATGGCAAAGGGTCATACAAAATTGAGTTTTAGTCATTTTTTTCAATATTTAAGATGGCACAAGATTTCAAGTTTCTATGTGCATAAGGTAAATAAGTGTGCATTAAATGACAGTGTAGTGGTTATGAATTTGAGGTGTTGGGTAGGTAGAAAAGATCCAGTCCAACCTGCCTAAATATATTTTGCTGTGCTGGTGTTTGCCATGAAGCTACCAAGGGATGTGAAGCATTAGTAGCATATGGATGCTACATTATACAGTTTCGGATGGTTTGTTGCATCTTACTCATTTATCCATTCCGGACTTTTGTGTTTCTGTATAATTTATTCATTTAAAATATTTTTACCCCACCTTTCTCCTAAAAAAGATCCAAGTTGGTTTAACAGTAAGTAACCTTAAGATCTTTTTGGATCTTTTTGGATCTTAAGAAAAAGGGACGTGGTGGCGCTGTGGGCTAAACCGCAGAAGCCTGTGCTGCAGGGTCAGAAGACCAAGCAGTCGTAAGATCGAATCCACGCGACGGAGTGAGCTCCCGTCGCTTGTCCCAGCTCCCGCCAACCTAGCAGTTCGAAAGCATGTAAATGCAAGTAGATAAATAGGGACCACCTCGGTGGGAAGGTGTCTAAGTCGCACTGGCCATGTGACCACGGAAGATCGTCTTCGGACAAAAACGCTGGCTCTATGCCTTGGAAACGGGGATGAGCACCGCTCCCTAGAGTCGAACACGACTGGACAAAAATTGTCAAGGGGAACCTTTGCCTTTACCTTTAACCTTAAGATACGTTTTCGCCATACATTGGTGAAATTGGGGGGCTTTTGTGCTGTCAGTTGCACAAAACATAAGAATTTGGCCAGAAATCTATTCCCATTTTATCTAATGTAAGAAAAACCAAGTAAGTCTTGGCAGCAAATTGCTGCTCGTTAGATGAGCAGCAATTTGCTGCAAGGTGGGTTTGATTTAAATCAAATTTATTTAAATCACAAATCATGATTTAAATTAAAAAATCAAATGTTTTTGAGGATTTAAATTGTAAAAATCATTTTTAAAAATTTTAATTGTGAGTTAAATCCATTTAATTTTAAAATAATCATTGATTTTTATCCACCCTGTCAAATCTTACTCAGTTTTCCTTATGTTTGTGTAAATCAGATATAAGATTCTGGCTGATGTATTTTAAAACACACACAAAAAAACCCGTCCCATTGGCGATTTGTTAGTTTGCTGGTTTGTTTGGCTGTAGGAAATGGCAAGAGTGTTTTAAGATTTAGACATTTATTAAAATGTATGCAGCATGTTACTTTCCCCCGTGATAAAAGGATTGCTAGTTTTACTGCCAGTAAACTAACAATGTTAATCTGAATCAAAGGCTTCTTTGTATACTGTCTATCTCATTTTAAAATGAACTTATGTTACTACTTGTGAATGGAGCTGTCCTTGAAAAGTAATAAAGTAGTAACACAAAGGTGCCAAGTTTCTGTTGATTATACCTCAGAGAATAAAAGCATACAGAGTTTATATTTAGAGTTGTATGAAATGTGTGAAAAATTTTAAAAGTGACCTTTAAGAGAAGTTGATCTAAACATTTTCCCAGACCACTAAAAAAAGAAGAAAAATCAACTTTAGAAATTACTGCAAATTGGAATCCATTCTATTACTATCTTGAAGGGTAGCAAAGTAGTGTATTATTATACAATACTTTAATATCATGTATGCCCTACCATCGGTAATTTCAGAGCACAGAAGTAATGAATTACAAATACTTCTTGCATTTTGGGTAGAGGGGGTTGGAAATATGGATATAAATGTCACATTGCAAAAGTACAAGAATAAGGGAAAGTGATTTTACCTTCACTAATTACGCTTTAATTTTTAATTTTCAAACATTTTAGACACCTTTTGAGTGGAATTTTCAAGTTTATAATTCTTTTTATCAATTCTAATTCCTTTTGACAATTGGTAGGTAACAGAGTGAGTAATGTGAAGAATCACTAACGCTATCAGTATCAAATCTCTATTGGCTAATTACATGTCTCTTCCATCTTCTTTATGGAGGTTTGTTAGCATACATGGATTTCCTTCTCTCAGCTTTAAAACCACAAGAGGCTTATGACCTGGCTCTTTCTGAGAAGAAACAACTAGCCCATCTTAACTAGTCAATTTCATGGCAGATTAGAGACCAGAATTTGGATCTCCTGATCTAGCATTCTGAGCACTACAGGGCATGGTACTGTTTGGGCATGGTGGTTGTTGTAAAAAACTATGTTAATAAATTATTTTTAAAAAGCAACTTGCCAAGATTTTCACTGTCAGATTTCCAATGAAGATTTTAGAGTTGGTCTTGAAACTGGTTGGGTACAGCCATGAAACCTTCACCAGCTAAAAGTTGTCAAGTAGAATGAGTGGTCTGAAGGACTTGGAAATGGAGAGGATGTGCTAGACAAGAGGTGTGGCAGAGCAGGCAAATTTGTGTATGAGTTTTGGAAGAAGGATTTAATTAATTGCTTAAATCGATTTTGCTGTGCATGTGCATAGGGAGGGGATCATTGAGATCATTAAACAAGTTCACTGTGTGGGGTTCAAGCTGCATTTTTAGAGTCACGGCTCTGTTTATTAAACTTAAAGATCAAACTCAGAAATAGGCTTCAAATGCAACTGTTCAAATCTATTTGTTATTGAACTTTGAAAAGTTGGACTAACTTATCCAGGGTATTCTAAGTTACAATAACTAGCACCTCTGTTAAGTGGGAAATGAAATAACTGTCAGTACTGAGCAAATAACAAGAACATGAGAATTATTTTATGCTGGCCTTTAATCATCGCCATCATCATTCCTCTACCATTTCTACAGCTTCAGAATTCCACTGGCGGACCAACCAGAGTATGGAAATCAGTTACTCATTCCAAACTTCATTGCCAAGGGGCTCTTTCTGAAGTGAATGTGGTTGCTTTGGTTGAATCGGCCCCAGACATGCCAGTCTTGGCAGAACAACTCTGCTTTGTTCTTTCCACGGCTAATGAAATGTTTGCTTTTGCAGGTGTGCTTTTAACTCAAGCCTGATAAGCCAGCCTTCTCTCTGCTTCCTCTAAAACATAAAAGAAGGAGTAATGATTTATATTCTGTAGTTTGCAGTCAAGAAATTATTGCCCTGTTGAAGCTTTCATTCTCCGTATGGCTGTTGTTGAAATTTTAACGTTTTGGTGGGACAATTGCAGAATAATCTTCTGCAGTTATTATAAAGTAAACTGAAAATGATCATCTGTGATTATTCTGTGATATCCAAAACAGCAACCATGTTAGTTCTTTTCAGAAGAACAGCAGGGGTTTGTGGTAGCATAAAGGCCAGATCCAGTTTTCTAAGTTTTCTACTCCCAGTTAAAGTAGGCCCATTGAAATCAGTGGAAGGTATATTAGCATTGACTAGAGATGAGATATTGATATTTGTATCCTGAGGCATATGAATACAAATATCAACACCACAGGTGCCCCCTCCCGAATTGGATGGCCCACTTACCACACTCTGCGCATGGCTGTTGTTTGCACTAATTGTGAAAGTAGCCCAAATGGCGCTTTCCAGCCTCTCCACACAGTTGACCACGCTGGTGAGGAGGTGGGATGACAAGTCTCCCCACTCAGCTGCTGAAAGGTTGGCTGTGTGGGGAGGTGGGGAAGCACCAGCCAGGCTACTTCCACAATTGGTGTGACACGAATGATGATGGCTGTGTGCACCACATGGCAAGCAGTAAGTGGACCAGCCAGTTCTGGGGGGAGGGTCCAATTTGTATTTGTGGTGGCAATATTTGTATTTGTATCTGTTGGGATACAAATACCCCATCCCTAGTATTGACTAACAGATTTTTAGATTACGCATCCTTCAGTCTCCACAGACCATGGTAACGTGCTCTGTATGGAGGACTTGAAACAGCGTCTGGGGTGGCTGAGAAGGCCAATTCGAGAGTGACAATCCCTTCCACACTGAAGACAAATACAATCGGTCCCCTGTCCAGCTCCCTGATTTTGCTGCTTTCGGGACTGCCTCTTCACCTCGGCCTGCTGGATAAGGGTCTCTGCAAATTGGGAGAGGCCATGATGCACCGCCTGCCTCTAGGCTGAACACTCCGAGGCAAAAATCTCAGGGTTTCCCATCTGTTGAATCCATTCCTAAGGTCTTCAGATCCCGCTTGCACATATCCTTGTATTGCAGCTGTGGTCTTCCTCTGGGGCGCTTTCCCTGCACTAATTCTCCACACAGGAGATATTTTGGAATCCAACCATCAGCCATTCTCATGACATGTCCAAGCCAACATAGACATCGCTGTTTCAGTAATGTATGCATGCTAAAAATTCCAGCTCATTCTAGGACTACTCTATTTGGAACTTTGTCCTGCCAGGTGATACCAAAAATGCATTGGAGGCAACGCATATGGAACGTGTTCAGCTTCCTCTCCTGCCGTGCACAAAGGGTTCAGGACTCGCTGCAGTATAGGAATGTGCTCAGGACACAGGCTCTATAGACCTGGATCTTGGTATATGTCATCAGCTTGTTATTGAGCCATACTTTCTTTGTGAGTCTAGAGAACATGGTAGCTGCTTTGCCAATGCATTTATCCAGCTCGACATCTAGGGAGAGAGTGTCAGAAATTGTTTAGCCAAGGTACACAAAGCCATGAACAACCTCCAGTTCTTTCATGGAGATGGTAATAGAGGGAAGTGAGTCCATGCCCTGGCCCATGACTTGTGCTTTCTTCAGGTTGATTGTTAGTCCAAAGTCTTGGCAGGCCTTGTGATTCATCAGTTGTTGGAGGACTTCAGCAGAGTGGGCAACAATGGCTGCATTATCGGCGAAGAGGAAATCCCACATGCAATTCAGTTGGACTTTGGTCTTTGCTCTCAGTCTAGAGAGATTAAAGAGCTTTCCATCTGATCTAGTCCGGAGATAGACATCTTCTGTCTAAAATTGAATTTAGTCCTAACCTAACAAATTTATTACAACACAAACGGCCATTGTTTAGAATAGCTACAATAGTAAATCTATATTTCAAATTATTAGAAATATACAATTTTGCACGCTGGATGTAAAGCAAATCTATTGCTCTTACTTCCCACTGAAATCTATTGGACTTGTTAGTTATAACAAATTCTTCACATTGATACCGGAGGGACATAAGCATGTCTAACATGCTTTGGATACAGGCCTTTACTCCATCCTTATGTATATTTCATTTATTGTATAAGTTGAAGGAGTGAACAGCTCTTTTAGGCAAGGTACAAAAAGCTCTCTGCAACAGGGCTCTTGAAAGACAAAGATATCTGGATTATTTTATATTTTTTCCAAAAATAACTACTTGGTCATTAATATCTCCATTTAAAGTTCTACTTTGGACACATTTTGATCTACACAGATCTCATTTTGTGTGTGTCTTAAGCCTAGATGCATGAGGAAAAAAGTATTTCATTTTTTTCTGACTATGAAAGCAGGAAAGCATAAATAGACTTTTGGTCCACCTACCAAATGCTTCTTGGTTGCAGTATGCCCAGTTCCTATCAACTTTAAATTCCATAATAAAACTTCCTGTTTTAAAGATTGGGTTGACTTCTAAAAATAATACTAGGCAGGCTCTGCCAGGCTGCTCAGCCTCATATGTCTTTTCAGTGATGACTGGATACAATCACTCTTCAGATTGCACTTGTGGTTACTCAGATCTTTCCTGAGGAAGGAAATAAATCCAGAAAGCGATGTTGGGAGATTTTTGCCTCTTGGCTCTTGACATTTGGGGATACTGCAAGGTTCTCTTTTTGAATTTCATGCTTTTCAACTTTTATATAAGCTGCTGGGAGAAGGAATCCAGAATTTTAGACTGAAGTACCATAAGTAGGTAGATCACAAGCAACTCTACCTTTCTTTTACATGTACTAAGACAATTCAAAGTTAAGACAGTTGTTTAGGGCAGCCATTTTCAATGGGGGCCATATGGCCCCCTGCAGAGGCCCAGTCGTATTTGAAGAGGGGGCACAGACTGGAAACAATTCTTTACACACCACTTTATAATGTTCATTATGCAGTTTATACAATCCTGATAGCTAATCTAATCACTGTTTTGCACACATGGCATTCACACATTTTTTGCTTCAGAGACATTGTTTTAAAACCAAGTCAGTCTCTGTTTGCCATTGCAGCAAAATGCCCTATAAGTGGCATGTGTACTTTGTTTTAACTGGACTAGCCTACGACTGTCAACAGCCAGATTAAGAGGTAATGATCATCTCACAAACATCTGGGGTTTAATAAATCCATGACAAAATTTTGTGAATAAGTGTTTCAGTGCACAAGGAGCTACATGTACAGCCACATTACTGAGTTGTACATTCTCAAATGCTAAACTTTAACTTTTGGACACTAATAGAATTTACCAGACAAGGGTTTCTCTTTCTCTTGGGTGAGGACTGTTGCGATTTCACAGTTAATTCTCTTCCTAATTAAGATACACAACAATGCTATTAAATGGTAAACAAAAAGCAGTGTTGAGGATAACAAATGTCCCTTACAGAGACTCAGCCTGCTATGTCGCCTGCATTTTTTTGTCTTTTCATACATACAGTAGCAGTTCTCCAAGCTAATTTTGCTCTAGATCTTTGAAATGTGCTGAATTTTAAATAATGGACACACACACACTCACACACGTATGTATACCATGGGCTCAAAACACTGAACAATTTACCCTTATTTGACTATGGTTCCTAGAACCTTCATGAGATCAATGCAAAGCCATATGGATTATGAGATCAGCAGATTTTAATTTGCAGTCAAAGTTTGCTTAATTATACCAGCCAGACGCTGGTTAAAGGATATTTGGTCCACAAGGGAGCAACTTGTCATTCTATCCTGCAATGCTCCCTATGTGGGGCTGCCCTTGGGGCTGTTATGGAAACTCCAATGGGTCCAGAACTCGGCGACCAGATTGTTGAGTGGTGTTAGGAAGTACCAGCACATTTTCCCCACCTTGGCCACCTTGAAATGGTTACCTGTTCGCTTCCATGCCAGCTTCAAGATGATGGTGTTAACCTATAAGGCCCTAAATGGTTTAAGACCTCAATATTTGGCAGAATGCCTCCTTCTGATCAGAGCTACCAGCCCTGTTAGATCTTCCCAGGCTGGGCGGTTGAGAGTTCTGACCCCAAGAGAGGCCCGAAAAATGTTGACGAGAAATTGGGCCTTCTCAGTGGTCACTTCACAAACATGGAACAGTTTCCCGCCCTAAATTTGCCATGGCCCCTTCATTGAAAATGTTCAAAAGATTATTAAAAATGTGGCCATACAGGTCTTCTTGGATTTTAAAGCACCCTGAGACAATAGTGCCTTCAATAACTAACATTCAACCTGCTGTCATGTTTCCCTTTTCATTTTATTTTATTATGCTTTTATTATGTGGTTTTTAGTGTAATTTGTCTAGTACCTTTTATATTTTATTTGGATGTTATTGATTGCCCTTGTTACTATGTTGTGTATCCTGTTTGTAAACCGCCCAGAGTGGCCTTAGCAGACAAATGGGCGGTTGAAAAAAAATCAAATAAATAAATAAATAAATAAATAAATAAATAAATAAATAAATAAATAAATAAATAAATATCTTTCATATTGTGTTTATATCCCTGGCAAAAAAAAGTTAAGAATGGCTAGTTTAAGGAACAGTATTGGAGTGAATGACGGCTGGCAAGACAAAACTCAAGGCAAGATAGAAGTACTGTGGGCTAAGAAATCCGATGATCTGGATGGAAGCTTAGCTCTTGCTCTGGATGATGCCACATTCCTCCAAAGAGCCAGGAAGACAGTTTGGGACTGCTTCTGGAATCAGCATTACCTGTGAAGTTCCTCCTCCCAGCAAATATATATTGCTTCATGCTCCCAGCTTAAACACTTCTAAATCTCAACACATATTTGTTTCAGCCAGCATTTTTCTGCATCATTAGCTGCTTCTTTTGTCATGTGTTTCATCGTAATCATATATCAGTGATTTGTCTTGTCATCTTGTAAGCCACCTTGTAATGATGATCCCTTTCTATGGCATATTATAATCACTTAAATAAATTAAATAAATTTAAAAATCATGTAAATGACATAGTTCAGCATTTCTCAAAATTTGGCCCTCCAGAGGTTTTTGGAATTCAGTTCCCAGAAACCACAGCCAGCATGCTCAAAACCTGTGGGAGCGTCAGTGGTTGAGAATGGTTAATTATGTAGCTAACAATTTAAAAGATTACTTTCATCTCTCTAAGATGTTAGACATTTTACCTCACTTATACTGCTGCCTAATTTCCTATAAGTTTCTAATTTCCAGAGTAAAACACTTGATGGTTGAAAATGTCTTATTTGGGTTCATTTTAGTTCTGTCACAGCAAGTATCACAATGTTTAAACTTTCCATTTTTTGTTTCATGAATTTGAATTTATCTTGATTAATACTTCTCACATTCTGTGTTGTAATGATATGTGTTGTACAGGTCCAGACTTCCTCTTTGCCTCTGTTCACGGCTGATTATAGAGTTTTTGAGGTATAAGTTACTGATAGATTCACCATTGCGTTCTTTGGAGTAATAACGAGAGCTAGCTCGAGTGTCACTGCTGTTGCCAGTGAAGCTCATGCATGATTGTCGCTTTCCACCACTGCTGCCGCCTAGTAGCTGCTTTTCATAACCCCTCTGTCCTCATCACCAATGGAATGATAAATTCTCTTTTCTTTATGTGACTGTTAATTCTTGAAGAGAAACTAGTCTTGTGTCACAGCTTTGACCTTTCTACCTCAGGTGCACCTTCTAGAAGTCAGGGTTACTAATGGAGTCTAGCCTCTGATGGTGTTTCTCTCAGTTTCGCTGATATTCAAATCCTTTCATCACATTAAGATATGCATCCAAGTGTCCTCTACATAAAGTGAATGGATGAGGAAACAGCAGGGCTGCATATTGGAATGCATGTCTGTAACAGGCACTGCAAGTCTGCACAGGGGTCCTGCTTTTTCAGGGTTCGAAACACATGTCGACATGTGTGTTCTGAATATGCATTGCAAATCCATAACTGTTTTGTGTTCCTTTATGTGGTGGCCTGTGACGCTCATGTCACATACCTTGGCTGACTACTTTCATTTCATAGGAAAATCCAGTCAGGCTACAAAGACAGCAACACATCTTGTTCTGGGAAGTTGTCCTACCTCTAACATTCTTTTATACAATCTGTTGCTCATGGTCAAAGGCACAATTGGAGTTGCTACCAGTTCTTAAGACTGAGTTAGATTTTATAGAGTGGTGTGGTATGTAGACAACATTCAACAGAAGTTTGCTTTGTTTGGCTTTGCTTGTGTAAACATTTTTTTTGTAGAGGCAACCTCCTACAAAAACAAATCACAGCTATTTTCCTTGGACGTTTTTCCCCAGAGAAGTTTCATAGTGAAATATATTTGATTTTCTGATTTCTTATGTTTTAGTCTAACATAGACTGAATAGTAAACGTTTATTTCCTCTTCCATGTAAAAGGGGAGACAAATAGCTATGTAGTGTCCTTTTTCATTTGTAGGCTGTTTTAGAGATAGATACACAAATTGCTTCTAGGCCTGGATTGAGCCATTCCCAGTTGCAACAACACTGCACTGTTGGCAACAGTGCCATTCCTGTCGTGTTTAGCAGCACAAGACCAGTAGCTGCCGGACCTGTCATGTTTCTGTTGCACTAATTTCCACAGGCGCTTTGCATTAGATTTCCACCCTCCCTCCAAGGCATTATTTGTGTTTACTGGACCAATTAATTTTCCAGTGGACACAATGAAATGTATGTATTCCAGTGCTGTTTTAATGCTGAGTGATAAACATAGGAAAGGAAACTACAGTGGTTCCCCTTCGCTGTGGGAAACATCGCACTACGGAACACAAAAAAGCATTGGAACGCATTAAACAGCGTTTAATGTGTTCCAATGCCATAGAATACTCACCGTTGTGCGATGTTTCCCAGGGGCCGGCAGCCATTTCCGCGCCCTCCCCTCACACAACGAGGGTGCCAAAATGGCTGCCATCAGCTGTCCGGCGGGTCCAAAATGGCCGCCGGAACAACCGAAAGGGGCCGGGGCGCAGCGTTTTCACGCCCTTGGTAAGCAAGGGGAGCGCGCGAAAACGCTGCCGGAAGCCCCGAAATGGTTGCGAGCAGCCATTTCGGGGCTTCCGCAGCGTTTTTGCGAGCTCCCCTTGCTTACCAAGGGTGCAAAAACGCTGCGCCCCGGCCCCTTTCAGCTGTTCCGGCGGCCATTTTGAAGCCGCGGAACAGCTGATCGGCGGGTCGCAAAGCGAAGGTCGTTAAGCGAGCAGCTTACTGACCTTCGTTCTGCGATTTCCCGCCTATACGGGCACCGTTTTGCGATTGCATTTGCGATCGCAAAAACGGCCTCGTAGAGCGAATTCATCGCTCTACGAGGCGCCCGTTGTGTGAGGCACCACCGTACAGAGAATATGTGTGTCGGGGCCTCCCAGTAAGTTTCCACGGCCAAACAGGGATTTGAGCTCAGTCCTCTGAATCCTAGTCCGTCAGTCTATCCACTGCACCATGTTGTCTGTCATACTGAATGTATAAGAATTAAGAGTGCATATATAAATAAATATATAGAAACCAAAATTCTGAATTATCTCATTTGAAAGTTAGAAAGACAGAAAAGCGCACCCTTTATAGTTACATTTCTGATCTGCTTAATGAGTCCCCACTTAGATTGTGTTGGCAGCATGTAACCTTGTTTTTTGCTCTTTAATATACAGTACTGCACTTTCAGAAATAAGGGTGTGTGTTTTTTTGCCACCCAGTGAATTCTGCTATACAGTCATTCTTCCCTATTGGTTAGATTGCTTCTAATGGCTCACCAGAAACAACTGGAATACATATGATCCAACTTTATACCTTACACTCTGAAACCTGTTATGACCAGCTCTAAAAGGGGGATAAGCTATAGTTTGCTTAATAATTACATGGTGTCAAGTCAGTTACAGGGTTTTCTAGGTGTAGAGATCTCTGAAGTTATTTCTCATTCCCTTCTTTTTGGGGGCACTCTGAGACTCTGCAGTTTACCCTAGGCCACACAGACTGGATCTTCTCCCTGGAGGCACAATGAAGAATCGAACTTCTGACATCTAGTTCCAGAGGCAGGCACCCAACTCATTGAACTATCCACCCATCCTATTATTTACTGTCTGAAACTGCAGGGGCCAGACATGAGCTTGCACAACCAAGGTTCTCCTTAATCCTTTAGTTTTCACCTTTCACCTTGGCTTTTCCCCTAAGGGACGTTCCTAGTTGTACTAGGAAGGCTTGTGGCATGAAACACGCTTAGTAAAGAAGAGCGGGGGGATTTGCAAGAGCATTGCTTGGACAAACTACTTTCTGGTCTTGGTAGCTGGTGGGTTCTGGGAGCTTTAATCAAAAAAGTAAAGATATTGGTTTTCTAGATGATAAGTGAGCTTGATGCTCTAAAATATGTAAATGTCTGAATACAATTTGAAAAAAAGGCTATTTCCTCTCTTGAAGTCAAAGTAAATATGTGGTTTTAAGGAATGATCCAGTTCTTGAAGTCTTAATTGCAAATATTAGTATTTGTGGTTTGATCAGGTTCTACCAATTTGTTTTTACTAACTTGTTTACATGCAATGTTCTCACTTGAATATATGTCTTATAGTAAGTACCACATTCAGCAACCTGCTTTTTGTGAACTTCAGTCAGGTATGGTTGAATGCACAGAATAAGTTCAAGGTTGTAAAGGTCACTTGTTTGATATGAAGCTAATGAGGGGCAAATATCTGCAGAAGTCTAAAGAGGATGGCCTAGTAGAGGTTGCTAGGCAACAGACCACAAGAATTTGTTCACTCACAAGGCCTAGAGCCTGCTTAGTCTGTTTGTGTCAAGTAGGTAGCCAAAACTGCAATGCCTGCTGTTTTCTCTTGGTAAAATGAAACCTGGCTAGATGCCGGTTTTTACCTTTCCAAGTCATTTTATGTTTGGTTTCGATCAGACTGACTGACTGGCATGGAATTTGTGGAATCTTACTTTGTGTATACAGAATTGTGAAACAATAGACCTTTCATTACAATACAAAGGGCATCATTTTCATATCATTACATTTACGACATTCCTTTAGTACTAATTATTGCCATCTTGGACACTGTGTTTCAATATAATTTTTTTCTACTTTTTTCAGTATTTCAGGTGCTCTGGGGAACATTGATATAAGTTAACATAGTAAAATATTAAACGTTCCCCACTGTTGCAAGGGTTAGAGGTTACTAGCTCTTTGCTTAAACACATTCTTCAGCCCTGGATAGTTTTAACTAGTTACCTGTTAATAATGCTTTATGATTTAAGCGGCTTTTAAAGAAAAGCACAGCTCCTTTTTCTGTAAATCAGACTTAGAACTGTGGCTGTCTCTTGTTTGTTTGAATATAGTTGTTGCTGTTGCAGAAATAGGGTTAACTGGATATTATAGTTAGATAATGAGCAGAGTTCTAATTCAATCATTTCTGATACACCAGCTTTGAATTTGGAGGGACATTTTTCCCACATTTGAAAACATTCTTCTGTGAATTTTTCTGCATTGCAATGTGCAGTAGTATAGTCTAGCAACAGTGTCTCATCCTCTTTTCTTGTAAACCAGCTACAGACTTGACCATAAAAGACAGTTAGGTTCATAAAGGAGACATTAAGTCTTCAGTATTGACTGAGTTTGAACATTGTGCTAAACTGTAGTGGAGTGTAACATGGATGAATGTAGGGGAACACTCCTCTTTTTCCTGTCCTCTAACGGGAGGAAGGATGAGTTTGGGAACGTTCACTTCTGTTTTCCATTAACCGCAGGTTAGCATGCCATCTGAATGGACCAGTTGCCACATGTTAACACTGATTTGTTTGAAACAAGCCATTGTTAACAAAGAAAGCACACCCTGACCTATGTATATCTTGTTGGGAGGTTACTGACTGACCTTCCTTATGGGGAGAGGTTGGAATGGCTGGCCTTGCCATTCTTTATTAGCTACTTTGGGGACTTGAGGTTGCAGTAGTTGAAGGTCAGATACAGATAAGAGACTGGAACACCAGATACTTGCAGGAGAGACCCAAGGCTAAAGTAACTGGGAGAGAGTTTTGTTGATCCTGAGATGTTTCCATTTAATGGGGAGGCAAAACTTAACTTCTGAGTTGAAGAGATGGTGCTTCATCTTGTAATGGATAAAACTATTTTGAAGCTGAATAATTAGCACTTGTGTAATTTGTCTTTCACTGAAAGACCATATGGAAGAAGGTAGTCTTGATAGTCCACTTCTAGGGAAAAATGTTATTTTGGGGACATAATCAGCGAGCTAGCTAGCTAACTTTGGCTTCCAGTTTCAATGGAAACTGGAAGCTAAAGTTTTGACATTTTTCTTGCATCTACAGTGAAGAATGAGGGGATAGAGAGCACACAAGCCTGCAGGTATGTAAACCATCACTTGTAGGACAGAGGGGAAAGTTTTTGGCCTATCTGAAATGGCCCTGCCAGCTCAGGGGCTTCTGGAAATGGTAACTGAAAAAGACAATTTTCCAAATTTGCTGTTATTTACTGTGATCTGCTT
Organism: Pogona vitticeps; assembly: GCF_051106095.1. Taxonomy (NCBI): domain Eukaryota; kingdom Metazoa; phylum Chordata; class Lepidosauria; order Squamata; family Agamidae; genus Pogona; species Pogona vitticeps. The sequence goes on along the minus strand of NC_135783.1, from coordinate 59,621,010 downwards.
GAGCTATATGCCCCAGTGGGAAGAAAACAAAGTTACTGAAATTAATTGTATCCTGAATTGCTTATTAAAAATGAAATCAAAGTTCCTCCTATTTTATTTATTCCAGTATATTTTAAAAACTGTGGTATAAATTTGCAACACAATAAATATAGCTACATGTTATATACAAGTCTTGTGTTGAAATCAGTACTTGCTATAAACAGATGATGCTTCTGTGTTCTTGTGTGTGAAGTTAATAAAAATAATCAGCTGAACCATTTTCCTCCTCTTTGCAGTACTCTTGCTTGAGAAGATCGAGAATGATGATATCCATAACAAAACTCTGAAAATTACAGATTTTGGCTTGGCTAGAGAGTGGCACAGAACAACTAAAATGAGTGCTGCAGGAACATATGCCTGGATGGCTCCCGAAGTTATCAAGTCGTCAATGTTTTCTAAAGGAAGTGATATCTGGAGGTAATTTGTTCCTGCTTTGTGCACGTCTTTTTCCCCTCATGACTACTGCCATCTTGGACACTGTGTTTCAACATGATTTTTTCCACTTATTTTTCCAATATTTTAGGTGCTCTGCGAAAGACTGATATAAGTTAGCACAGTAAAATATTAAACATTCCCCACTGTTGCAAGGGTTAGAGGTTACCAACCCTTTTCTTTAAAACATTCTGGATAGTTTTAAATGGTTACTTGTTAATAATGCTTTACAATTTAAACAGCTTTTAAAGAAACTCAAGCACAACTCCTTTTTCTGTAAATCGGACAGAAAAATAGAATAATAAGTAGCCTTTGCCTGACTAGATTTTTCCTGATTGACATGCAAAGCGATCTAATTGACACAATTTTCAGTGGAGAGAAGGGGATTTCTGAATGGTTGTTGCTTTAGTTCAATGACGGTAATTTCTAAACCATCCCACAATAAGGACAAAATAGATGCATTGCTTGCTTGCACAGAATGATGGATTTGCTTTGAAGTACTGTCAAGTGTGTCCCGTTCTTGTTCTCCTCAAAATTGCACAGGGAAGATCCTGAGGGCGTCAGTGGTTTCTGTCCAGCAGTTATTCCTTCTTCAGCTCCTCCACATGCTGTGAAGGAACTAGCAGCAATAATTCCCAGACCTTAAAACTATCAGATAGCCTTAGGGACAACTACAGTGGTGCCCTGCATAACGAGCGCTTCGTTTAACGATGAATCTGCATAGCGATGTGTTTTTTGCTATCGTTTTTGCGATCGCATTGCAATGTTTTAAATGGTAAAACATCGCTTTGCGATGATCGGTAAGCGTTTCGCTTACCGATTTTCGCATAGCGATGTTTTAAGAACAGCTGATTGGCGGTTCCAAAATGGCCACCCACTGTGTTTTTGCCCGGATTCCTCGCTTACTGGGCAGCGAAAATGGTGGCTGCATGGAGGATTTTCACAGAACTGTGAGTTTTTTGCCCATAGGAACGCATTAAATGTGTTTTAATGCATTCCTATGGGCTTCTTTGTTCTGCATAGTGATGAATCCGTATAGTAATGATTTTTCCGGAACGGATTATCATCGCTATGCGGGGCACCACTGTATGTGCATAAATTCCTCTCTCCAGGCTTTTTGCTAGTGGTTGTTAAAGAGTGGTCTCATGAATCAGGTGTATTTTTTTAGAGAGTTGTCATTCCAATAGGCATTACTGCAACCCATATTGCTTCATGACAGTTAACAAAAAGCATTCAGGATCTGTGATGTAAGTAATTGGATTCTTGTTTTTGGTAATAAAGCCTGAAATATCTTAACCCAAACAAAACCATACACAAGAGGACTATAAAGAATGTTGAAGTTATTTCTATGTTTATGCCTGTGACTTCTGAGACTTCACTAGTAAATTTCTATACCTAATTTCAAATATCGCCGGCTAGATAGCTGAGTCAGATGGAGCACCTGGCTACAAAGTGGAAAGCTGGGAGCTTGATTACCAGCCTGTGCAGTCCTGAGCAGGCCACATAGACTCAACATGCTCCATGAAGAAGGTAGTGGTAAACCATGTCTCAACACCCTATAACTAGAAAACCCTGGAAGGGGGTCATCATAAGTCAGAATTGATTTTTATGGCAGGTCCTTATTATTAATTTCAAGAATACCTCCACAGTCGTAAGTACTAGAACCTAAAGGAAAATGAAAACGTAATGACAGCACGTTTTCAAGCTGTGCACACTTATTTGCTTTTGCATCTCTTTGTGTAGCAATTTGTTTCAAAAATCCAAATATTTCTTTTTTTATCTCAGAATGCCATTGTGTGATAAAATATACAATATATGTTTATACAAACAGACCCTTGTTAATTCTCATAATATTGTACACTTCTCATATTTCCTAGTAATAGCCAGGGAAACACCTATCATTCAAACACAGAACATTCCTAAATATGTTTATGCCTTCATTTGCTTGGGGCAAGTCACTTGGTTTTGGTTACATTTGAGGCAAGTGTGTTTAGGATTGCAGCTTTAATTAGTATGCTGCTCTGATAGGTTCCCCTTGACTTAATGTCAGTGTATTTGTGTGGGTAGAGTAAAATGATTATGGTTTCCCTGTACAAGTTAATTGCAAGTCTCATGTTTGTTACAGTGATGTTGTCTGAGAGCGATCTTTCTTGTATTTTACTAAAACACCAGCTTACCTATGGATTTCTTTTCTTTTCTTTACCTTTTATCTTGCATGCATTTCTTATATTATAAAAGTAAGTATACAAAGATGGAGTTTAACAGTAGATGTTTTGGTTTCTAATGGGGAACTTAACCATTCTGTTCTTGCTAGCTGTCCATCCTTTGCAGTATCCTCAACATCTCTTTTCTAGGGTGCCTGTACATGGAAATATTAGTCCTGTCACATAAAGCTTTTTCTCCCTCTTCATCTTCCCCTGTTTTCTACTACTCACCAGCACCCAGGCAACCGGTCTGAAAATGGAGAGAGAGAGAGAGAGAGAGAGAGAGAGAGAGAGAGAGAGAGAGAGAGAGTGTTGGAATCTGGCTTTAAATCTAATTTAATAATCTAAGTCAAAATCTCTTGAAATTATTATTGATCAATTATTCTATTATATGATAATTAACTACAGCTAAATTAATCCATCAACAAATCATTTTAGTACATACTACTAAAGGTTTACAGGGTTCTTGATCACTCAGGGCCACCTCCTCCTCACTAGATCCTTGCCCAGCCAGGCCGTTAACTGAGTGGGTGGAGGCTATTATTAATGGGTCTCTCCTTCAGGGCAGGATTCCCCTCACCCTCAAGCAGACACCCATTAAACTGATCCGGAAAAAAATCCAACTTGGCAGCTGATGATATTAACAACTATTGTCCAGTCACCAACATTCCTTTTATTGGCAAGCTAGTGGGGAGAGTGGTGGCTGGCCAGTTTCAAGCTCTCCTGGAGGAGACCGATGCCCTTAATCCATTCCAGTCCAGGTTCAGGCCATGTCATAGCGCAGAGACGGCATTTGTCGCCCTGTAAGATGACCTCCTGAGGGAAGCTGATGGGCAAAACATCCTTGCTCATCCTCCTTGATCTCTCAGCAGCCTTTGATACCGTCAACCACGGTATCCTGCTGGGGAGGCTCTCGGGGTTGGGGATTGGTGGTCAGGCCTTGGCCTGGCTCCGATCCTTCCTGGAGGACCATCCACAGAAAGTTCAGCTTGGGGAGATGTTATCTGCTCCATGGACTCTCAGTTGTGGGGTCCTGCAGGGGTCAATCGTTTCCCCAATGCTATTTAATATCTATATGAGGCTGCTGGGGGAGGTCTGCCTGGATGTGGTGCCTGGATGTGGTGCTGGTATGGATGAGGAACAACAGAATGAGGCTGAACCCAGACAGGACAGAAATCCTGTGGGTGGGGTCCCTAGTGTCTGTGGTCTGGGTGCTTTCCTGTCTTTCGGGGATGTGTGTGTTACTCTTTCCATAAAGGATGAGGTGCATAACTTGGGTGTACCTCTGGACCCAGTACTATCAATGGCATAACAAGTAGCATCTGTCGTCCCTTCCACTTATTTCCACCTAAAGTGGGTTGCCCAGCTGTGCCCCTTACCTTGACACCAAGTCCCTCCCCATGCCGGTTCATGTGCTGGTAGTTTTAAGATTAGACTACTGCAATGTCCTCTACATGGGGCTGCCCTTGGGACTGCTACAGAGACTGCAATGAGTCCAGAACATGGCTGCCAGCTTGCTGAGAGGGGTTACAAAATACCAGCACATCTCTCCCATTCTGGCTGCCTTACACTGGCTTCCTGTTCACTTCCGTACCAGTTTCAAGGTAATGGTACTACCCTATAAGGCCCTAAATGGTTTGGGACCTTGATATATGACCATGTGCCTCTTTCCAGTTAGATTTGCCCACCCTCCAAGATCATTGTAGGCAGGGTGGTTGAGAGTTCTGATCCCGAGTGAGGCCTAGAAAACAACTACTAGAAATTGGGCCTTCTCGGTGGCATCTCCAGAACTATGGAACTCTCTTCTGCCTGAAGTCCACCTGCCCCCTTCACCGGGCACATTTAGGAAGCTGTTAAAAACCTGGCTATTTAAGCATTCTTTCCCTGAACAAACAGCTGTATGTTACAACAGTGTTTGCTAAAATATCATCATATTTTATGCTTTTAACTGTAATTTATTGTATTGTACTTGTTTTACTGCACTTTATGAGATTTGATTTATGCCCAAATTTTGTATTATTATTATAATTATAATTATAATTATAATTATAATTATAATTATAATTATAATTATAATTATTATTATTATTATTATTATTATTATTATTATTATTATTATTATTATTATTATTATTATTATTATTATTATTATTATTATTATTATTATTATTATTATTATTATTATTATTATTCTGTTGTTTGTTTATCTGTTGTAAACCACCCAGTGCAGCCCTGGCTGCCAGATGGGTGGTATATAAATCTAATCATAATTGTAATCCTGGGCCCCCATCCCTGCCCAGCCCTTGACTCACTACACAAAACATTTTTAAGTTCCTTAATGACGAAATGTGGGAAAGGGCTAGATAATTGGATTTCCACAGTTCCTGCAGCTAGAGCAGATGGTTCACGATGTGTAGGCTGGGGTGTAGGAACAGCGCATAAGAGGACGTCTTTAGTGTTTGGCTTTCTGTATAATGCTCCAAATTAGTAATGGTCTTGGGTGCTAGTGACCTATATATAACTTTCTCCGTTTTCTGGTTGGTCACCTCATCTATCAATGGAAACATCCATGTTTTACCTAAACATTGGGATTGATTTGCCTAGATGCACCATTGTTACTAAAATACCTCCCCCCGAAAAAAGCCTGTAACTAACAAACATAGTTTAGAGGGTGGGATTCTGTGCAAAGTACTCTGGCTTATTTTATGTAGTCACCACCCATTCTCTGAAATAGTGGGATGAATAAAAGCAAAGTGTGCTGCTTATATACAGCCCTATACTGCTTAAAGCACTCTCTAGATGGTTGACACTTTAATTGTGCAGGCTACACGTTGCCCCACCAGTAAGCTGGGTACTCAGTTTACCAGTGTCAGAAACTGGCTACCTGGGACTGATCCAGGATTGTGAGCAGAATTTTACCTGCATTACTGCACTTTAACCACTGTGCCACAGGGCTCCTTCACACTGTTGATTAATAATGGGCAGTGGAAGGAAGGGAGGGTGGGTGGGTGGGAGGAAAGAAGGAAAGAAATTTATAATAAGACAGTAATTTTCTATTAAAAATTATAATTATTACTATTAATTTCCCAATAGTCTGTTCCATTTTAAGATATTTAGGTTAAACGCTTGTAGATAAATAGGGATCAGCCAATTACTTCTTCTGAGTGCTGCTCATTCTTAATGAGCCTGCATGGTGCAAGTTTCTGGAAACAAATATGCTGGAACTGCTTATTCTTCACAAAATCCTTCTTTGTGCATGTGCCTTTGCATTGACTTCCAAATAGTTGTGAAGCATTTTATTTTGCTACAAGCATGGGTAGCACTATCATCACAACCAGTGCTGGAAGGTAGACAGTGTTGTGATGCTATAGTCTTTGTTAGACTGTTATGGATGTTTGTTTGCTTATCTATTTATCTGTCTGTCTGTCTGTCTGTTTTAGTGAATGTTCTTTCTAGATAGGGCTGCTGCCCTTTATATGCCCTTCAGTATGCCATGTATCAACATTAAACACATTTAACTGTTCAAAAATTTATTTATAGTTATGGCGTATTGCTGTGGGAACTACTTACGGGAGAAGTTCCTTATCGTGGCATTGATGGTCTTGCTGTGGCTTACGGCGTTGCTGTCAATAAGCTTATTTTGCCCATTCCATCCACCTGTCCTGAACCATTTGCTAAACTAATGAAAGGTACTTGTGCTGCTTATTAAAACAGTTACTATAAAATTAATTCTGTGTTGTCTATAATGTGTGTAAGTTTTTTGTTCTGGCATTTCATTAGGAATTGTGCTAACTTCTGTCCAAGTGTGGAAAACACTGGTTCTCATTTCGTTGCAGTCCCTTAGTAAAAATATTTAACACATTTACCACTAGAGCACATAGTCCATTTCTAAAGCTACACTCATCTTTGAAAGTGCTTGCTTGTTTTGTTCACTAAGTCATACTCTGCCCTTCCACAGAAAGAGCTTGGAATAAGTGTAACTTTACAACAGTCTATCTTGTACCTTAGACTGAAAGAGGGTGATTTTCTTAAAGTTGCCCTGTAATTTGCAAGGTTGAGTGAAGGTTTGTGTGGGGCTCCCCATGAAATCACAACCTTTTGGCCAATGTGCCACAGTAGCTTCTTTAGCAAATATTTAGAGAAAGATATCTAACCAAGTCTTTTCCAAGGACAAAGAGCCTATTGGCACCTTAAAGTATAATTTATTAATGATGTAAGCCACCTTGGGTCCTTTTGGGGAGAAAGGCAGGAATTAAATAAATAAGTAAGTGTAGCAAATTTTCTTCAGCTTTTGTTTTTGTGGGCTCCAGCCCACTTCTTCAGGTGCAATTAAGAAAATGTTGCTCCTTAAAGCTATGCAAGTAAACTAGAAAGTGCATTAACAAGGTGACATTTGGTGAAATTTTCCACAGCCCTGGAGCTCATGGCCAGACTTCACTATTGCAATTAAACTGCCAGTCGGAAAGGATATATAAAAAGCTCCAGGGATAACTCTTTGAAGATACAAACCAGGTCTGTGAATGGCAGATTGTTCTCATGATGTTTAGTAGACCTGATGCTAGGTAAGATAGAAAAATTGACCTAAATCATCTGTACAGAATTCTATGAAACTCCATAAAGTTGAAACAACAGTCCAAGTACTGTTGGACCCTACTTATGAAACTTCTTTTAAAAGCTTGCATAATACATTGACCAAAATCCCTTTTTGTAACTTATACCAGCGTAAGTGAAACCTACAGTGGTAGATTGCCTCTAATTAAAGATTCTGCACTTTGGGCTCTTTTTTAAGGAGAAAGGCAAGATAAAGATAATTTAAATAAATAAATAAATCCTCATTGATGAAACTAAATCTTACTGCATGTGAATTAAGTGACTTTTAATATGATCCCAAATTGAACCAAGCACTTTAATTAGCAGCACTCTAAAGCCTCCATTACACGAGCTAAATGCTGCCTTCCTATCTCCCATTCAATTTATATGACAGATTTGCAGTCACATGACACACGGCCATTAGCCAATCATTTACTCAGCAAGCATTCTAAATACTGATTGTTTCTCACTTGGCCAGAGGCTTCTACTTTTTTTGTGATTGGTATTTTTAAAAAAGTTGCATTGCTGCATATGTGAGCAGTCTTATCACATCTTTTTTGAACTACTGTCATTGTCCATGTCCTTTAAAACTGGTTTTAATCCCGGCCCTGCAGCATTTGTGTCAATGCATTGATTAACTTCCGTCAAACTATGTCAGCCAGAAGATCTAGGTGCTTATTGAACTGGAAGAAAATTACTCAATAACCTGAAAACACATTGGGACACACATCCTGTAAAAATGCTACGTGACCACAAAGCATGACAGGAACACGATTAAAAGTTGCGTAACCACAGGGGAACATTTTGCTGGTATGACTGTGGCCTAATTCATGCATTAATCCAAAAAGAGTATTGCCATTTGGATTCTTGCAGGAATTAGAGTTCTCCTAATTAAAGAGCTCTACCTTTGGAGTTGTGTGCAAATCCACCCCACTTTTCTCACTCACAATGAGATTATCAGCAATGTGGGGATGAAGTGAGGAGCTCTTTAATTACCAACCATCTGCTTCTATAGAATATGCAATTTTTCTTAGGTTGGCACAACTTATGCAAGAGGATTTTGGCTATATCTATATTAGATATAGCCAAAATCCTTGTTCTATTGAGGTTTTTTAACATATTTTAAATTGCAACTGACATCATGTAAGGTCCTTAAAAACATTTTAACAATAAAACCAAATTAATTTTTTTAAATCAAATTTCAGTAGAATAAATTCAGTTTTTTTTAAAAAAAAAAAATCATTGATTTTTATCTAGTTTGCTTATTACTAAAAGATTCTGTGTGCCATTCTTCATCATCATAGGACTATTTGGTTTGCTGATAGGAATAATCAGTATGTGATGGAACGTGGACTTATGATCTCACACAACCACCACTGCACACAGCAAATTGTACATAACTTGACTATGAATTCACTTTGTAAGCAATGTGGTTACAGAATACATATGTGTTCTGCTTCCTATCTTCTACTTTTCTTTAAAAATGAAAGGATCACAGAGATGTTACATTTAAATGACTAGATACACTTAAATGACATGTCACACTTAAATGACTGGATAACACAGTGGTTTAGGTATCGTTGCTGAGCCAGAGGTTGGGAGTTCAGTTTCCCACTGTGCCTCTTGCAAAATAGTGCCAGTCTGTGTGGCCTTGTGCAAGCTGCAGGGTCCCAGGACACGCCCAGAAGAAAGGAATGGAAACCCTGGAAAAGGTCACCATAAGTCAGAATTGACTTAATGGTACATTATGATGATGTACTCCTGACCTGATTCACATTCTGCTTTTCTCCAGACACTTCCAGGTTTTTGTCCTAACATTTAAAAAAAAAGTTCCATTCTTCACAATCTGAACCAGACACTAATATACCAAAAAACAAAACAAAACAAAAAAACTCAAACCAAACCAAAAAACTGTTGGGTAGGATTGGGATTGGATTTGGGTTTTGGTTTGGTTTGGTTTTTGAGGTTTGCATAGGAGCAGTGCCAAGCGAACTTGAACCTATGTAAAAGGAGGTAGTGACATATACATAAATTTTTCAGAATAAATGCTAAGTAGTTAATTCTTTTAAGCTGACTGAGTGTCAAGTACTTTTCCTTAATCTTCTGACTAATGTAATTGATGGGTTTTTAGAGTGCTGGGCCCAGGATCCTCATATCCGGCCATCATTTACTTTGATCCTGGAGCAACTTACCGCCATTGAAGAGGCTGTTATAACTGAGATGCCTCAGGAATCTTTTCATTCCATGCAAGATGACTGGAAACTTGAAATCCAACAGATATTTGATGAACTGAGGACCAAGGAAAATGTAAGTTCATTTTGAAGAAACATTAAGATTGTGGTGTTGTATTTTCTAAGTAGAGTGGGATAATAGTTTCTAGGCAAAGTGGGTCCCAATTCTTGGAAAAAGGAAGAATATTAAACTTTTGAATTGCACATTGAAGACTTAAATCATTCTTAACTCTTTTACATTGGCTTTTTTGTATGTGTGCATCATTCACTATCATTGCCTCTAATTTGTATAGTTCACTGCCATTATTTTAAAAAGCGGTGTTTGTTCATATGATATGACAGGGTCCAGGATGAAATCAACCCATACAGGTTTCTGATGATGTAATGGCTTTCAGAATACTGGGGGCGTAGGGCAGGGGAAATATCATATGCCTATATCAAAACAATCTGATGATAGCAAATGTTTACAAATGTTCTGTCTTTTGTCATTGCTTCTGTGATTTCAAGTTTCATATCTGTCACATTTTTCAGACACATATGTAGTTTATAGTTTTTCAGTGCCTTCAGAAATGTTCCATGAGCCATATGGCAAATCAGTGGATGGAAACTGCAACCTATGAGGATTAGGATTGCCCCCCCCCCCATTTCTGGCCCCCTCATCACAGACAAGTCCATGCCATTTTCTTGTTTGAATACATTAGCTTTATTGTTTGCACATCCCTTTCGTCTACAACGTCTACGTTGGCTTGGGCATGTTGTGAGAATGGCCGATGGTTGGATTCCAAAAGATCTCCTGTATAGAGAATTAGTGCAGGGAAATCTCCCCAGAGGAAGACCACAGCTGCGATACAAGGTTATCTGCAAGCGGGATCTGAAGACCTTAGGAATGGATTCAACAGATGGGAAACCCTGACATCGGAGTGTTCAGCCTGGAGGCAGGCGGTGCATCACGGCCTCTCCCAATTTGAAGAGACCCTTATCCAGCAGGCCGAGGCGAAGAGGCAGTCCCAAAAGCAGCAAAATCAGGGAGCTGGACAGGGGACCGATTGTATTTGTCTTCAGTGTGGAAGGGATTGTCACTCTCAAATTGGCCTTCTCAGCCACACTAGATGCTGTTCCAAGTCCTCCATTCAGAGCACGTTACCATAGTCTCTCGAGACTGAAGGATGCCTAACAACAAAAAAGATCCCTTTCAACATTGGGAATGTGCTTAAAAACTAGCTTCTCCCCCTCTAAAAGGAAGAGGAAAGGGCTCAATGACTTTCCCATAATTTCCTTATATCCATCTCTTTCATCATGCCACAACAGCTCTTTCTTTGGGTCCAGCCTCAAGACAGTCTTCATCTCTGGCATATCCCATGACAATGGCATTGGGGCTTGTTCTCACCATTCTTCTCTTGACTCCCTTTCTTCTTTTGGGTTGTTTCCCTCACCTCCAGGAGGTCCAGCCTGGGGGAAGTGGTTCCATGATCTTAGTCACCTTTTCTTATCCTTCTCTTTAACCCTCCTTTCCCTTTCTGCCCTCTCTCTCAGCTTTCCATTTTGTCCAAATAGGGTGATTTTAGGAACCCTTGCTACTCTTTGCCTCTCTGCTTTCTCCTTCAGTATCTTCATTCTTTCCTACTGCACCACCCAGAGGTTCAGTTTATTAATCCACTGCCATTCCTCAAGGAGTTTGTTTTCATTCATCTCCTCCTCTGTCCATCTGGCCTCAACTTACTCTTCCTTCTCCTTCACCCTCGTATATATTCTCTCCCTTCCCCTCCTCCTTTCTTTGTTTCCTTCCTGCCTTTTTTGTTTCTGTCAGGGGTGGTGGTTTTCCACCATCTCATTGTTCTTTCTCCTCCCTCTTTGCCTGGCGTGGGATTATCATGAGGTGAAGGTCCCTTGTCTTCCAAGGAAGAAGGGACAGCTGGCAGGTCTTTCTCTCCCGACCCTTTCCTAACACAGTCCCTATAAATTTAAAACATTGATGAATAGCATAACTGATTATGCTATTCTTAAAGTTTTCCTAAATAAGTAATTAAAGAGGGGAAACCTTTTTAAAAAAATTAGTAGTAGTTTGTCCATAATGAGAAACAAGAAACAATTATTTCATTGGCTTAAGGTTCAAAAAAAAAAACTGTTCATTATTCTTATTTGCACAGTTGCTGCTTATGCAATGCCATAAAGGCTCAGGACTGCTTTCATCATAAGGCAGAAGATTAAGTCCTAACCATTATGTCTGTACTGTTGTTAGGAGCTAAGGTCACGAGAAGAAGAATTAACAAGAGCTGCTCTTCACCAAAAGTCTCAAGAAGAGTTGCTGAAACGGCGGGAACAGCAGCTGGCAGAACGGGAAATTGATGTATTGGAACGAGAATTAAATATTTTGATATTCCAGTTGAATCAAGAGAAACCCAATGTGAAAAAGAGGAAGGGGAAGTTTAAAAAAAGCAGATTAAAACTTAAGGATGGGCATCGAATTAGTCTACCTTCAGGTTTGTCCTTTCCCTTCTCTCATGTGTGAGTTCACTTAAGATGAATAATACATTTACAGATTTTAATTTTCTGACTCAACTATTCAAAGATAGCAATCAGAGATTAAATTCAGTATTATCATCTTATTCATTAAAATGAGCCATTACTAGTGATATCTAAGAAATAGATAGTCACTACTGGTTTGTTTGTGTTCTGCTGTGGCTTTCTGTCAGTTCGTCTTAATGAAGACAAATCAAACTGTTGGAAGCAAATACATTGGACTGAAGAAGCTCTGGATTCCCTTGCCAGTCACCCCATTACATTTGTGTTCAATTCAAATCATCCATTATGGGTTTGTGAAAGATAGTATATAGAGCAGGCTCTACTATTTAAAGTTAAAAAATAACTAACCCTGCCTCTCTGGAAGTTAATGGTAATTTAGAATATAAATATGAGCCATGGTAGATAAAAATGCAAAATTTTGAATTACATCTGAAGTTTCAGTTCAGTTTCAGCTGTGATGGAGTTTAACATCTTGATGATATTTATATTATCTCTTTATTTAGATTAGTTATGTCCTGCTTCATAACCAAAAAGGCTATCTAAGTGGTTTAATAACTTTATAACTTAATACAGAGTTATCTTAACTTATTGCAATTGATGTCCAAAAGTCACACTTTTTGCATAATAGTGCAACAAGAATTTGGACATTATGTAATACTGTATTGGTTAAAATTACCTTCCTGATTCATGCATATACTGTAGTGCTTTTGTGCACATATCCAGATCCCTAACCTCTCTGTTTGTATAGACTAATACTACTTTTTTCTGTTTGAAATAAGAGTGAAATAGCATACACTCTTATCCCACACTCCCTAACATTAGCCTTCCTATATCCTCAGCACTAACACTTTGTGTGTAACAGCAACCAGAACGGACTCTACAACATTAATTCTGCTGTGCTTAGAGACTTACTTATTTACTTACTTACTTACTTGTTTGTTTGTTTGTTTGACTTTTATACCATCCATCTAGATAAATCCACTCTGGGTGGTACAAAAACAAATCAAATATATCAAAGATGGGCAGAAAGACAGGAAAAGTGACTTTAAGACAACCACAGTAATGTTCCCTTCAGAGCCAAGTTAGTTGTTAAATAGTTCCAAGAATGTGGATTAAATAATCAGATGTTTTCCTCTTGCTGTTAAATATTGCCTCTGTTTTATGGCTGTCCAAGAAATCCATTCTTATCCATCTTTCTCAGTAGTGGTACTTCATTGCCAATTGTTCATTCTTTTTGTCTGGTGATTCTTTTCAATGAGACATACAACTTGAACATTGTATGTTAAGACGTACAACTTGAACACTGTATGTTAAGACGTACATCCTGAACATTGTATGTTAAAACGTACAACTTGTACATTGTATGTTAAGACGTACAACTTGAACATTGTATGCTAAGGTTGACAGAAAGTGCTATAGTTAATAGGATTGCTGTTTTCTTATAAGGCAGAATATTTTCCCATTCAGATAATGTTGGAATGCTATATTTGTGTATAGCATAATAGGACGTAACTACTAAAGGCAGTTCCATGCTTCATGAGGTTTGGTAGGTTTGGCTATGGGAGAAACAGATTCAAATCACAGTCAACTGTGCCACTCCCTAGGTGACTATCCTGCCTCATATGGTTGTTACAAAGACAAAAAGCATTTCAAAGCACATATACATGAAAACAGTCCCTTTAACTCAGTGGAACATATTATTCAGTAAACAAGGATTGTGCTATGAAAATGCTGAATTCCTTTGTTATATGTCTTTTATTAGATATAATAGTACTTAATTTTGTGGTTATACTACAGTTAAGCTATACTTCAAAAACAAAAGGGCAGCTGCCATGTACATCCTTATTTATAAATTGGTACAAAAGCTGGAGTCCTAATTTTTATTGAGAAATACTGAAATTGAACATATTCCTTTATTATAGATTTTCAGCACAAGATAACAGTGCAGGCTTCTCCAAATCTAGATAAGCGAAGAAGCTTAAACAGCAACAGCTCTAGTCCACCAAGTAGTCCCCCAATAATTCCCCGTCTTCGAGCTATACAGTGTAAGTATCAATCCATTTTTTCTTATTATTTTATATAGACTTTCTTAAACTTTCTTAATCTAATTTTATAGACGTTCCAATACACTTCTGTATCACTGTGACCCCAAACTAACCCATTTCATTAAGCACATTCTCGACCATCCTGGAGTGCAGGACACACAACAATGGGCTCAAGTTACAGGAAGCCAGATTTCGGTTGATTATCAGGAAAATCTTCATAGCTAATGGAAACAACTACCTCGAGAGGTGTTGAGTGCTCCAATACTGGAGGCATTCAAAAGAAGTTTAGACCAGTGGTTCTTAACCTTTGTTACTTGGATGTTTTTGAACTGCAACTCCCAGAAACCCCAGCCAGCAAAGTTGGTGTTGAAGGCTTCTGGGAGTTGCAGTCCAAAACCCCTGAGTAACCCAAGGTTAAGAACCAGTGGTTTAGACAACCACCTGACATACATTTTTTTATTTCGATTCCTGCATTGAGCAGGGGGTTGGGCTTTATAGTCCCCTTCCAACTTAATTATTCTATGATTCTGTGGTTCCTAGTAAATGTACAGAGAACTGAACTGTGAAATACTGTTACTTAAAAGCTAGCAGACTTAGATATAAACATACACAACACTATTAACAAGCTGGCAAAAAGTCAAGCGAACAGAGAGAATAATAATGAACAGTGGAGTAAATGTCAGTTACTTTGCCAGTGCATAATTTTAACAACACAACATGCATTAATCATGGTTAATGTTGAGACTTGATTTAGATAGTACTAAACCATGGATTATGCTTTAAATTCAGCCTGGTTTATTACTGTTTTCTACTTTCCATTTAAATCTGTTTAATTTCCATCCCTAAGGCCGCTGAGGGTTATAGCCTTCTTGGCTGTGGCACCAGTCATTTGGAATGAGCTTGTTGTTGAGCTGCACTTGGCCCCTCCCTCTTAACCTTTATGAGGTTGCTTACACCAGTGGTTCTTAACCTTTGTTACTCGGATGCTTTGTTACTCGGATGCAACTCCCAGAAACCCCAGTCAGGACAGCTGGTGGTGAAGGCTTCTGGGAGTTGCAGTCCAAAACTCCTGAGTAACCCAAGGTTAAGAACTAGTGGCTTACACTGATGTTTTTTAATGAGGTTTTAATGACATCCTCTAATGAATTTGTCAAAGTTGTTCTGCTGGTCTTTCTATTGTTTGATGCTCTTGGTGGGTTTGTTTCATGTCATTTATTGATTTGTTTTGCCTTTATTATTTTTTCTCTTTACTGTTTATTTTTATTGTTAAATATTTTATTTGCCTTATTTGTTTCTTTGTGAACTGCCTAGAGTAGTACCTTGCACTAATCGGGCAGTATAAAAGTTGAAGAAATAAATAAATCTGCATGTGATCTAGAGGTCACTTCAGGTAAATCATGTTCCCTTGTTGACAAAGAACATATTGTTGCTCTCTGTACTGACATAAGAGGTCAGCTAAGCATGTGTTTACTGTAATTGAGCTTGGATATGTCAAAGTTTATAACAACAATGTACAAGAAAGCCAGGTAGCATTCAGAGTTAGTTACAATGCAGAGGAGGAAGCATTCAATAAAAAAGTAAAGGTTAATTATTCTTTCTTTTTAATTTTTTTTTAATTTCCAAAACAAATACAAGAATACAAAATACTTATTAATACAATCTAAAATACAGTGCACCCCCATACCCACGCGATCCTTTGGAGCCATACTTTTATTACAAATCTCCTTTCCAAAATTGTATTGGTTGTTGCTCAGAGGCTTTCTCCTTTCCTTTCACTAACGCAAATTCAATAAATCTACCCCAAATTGCATAAAAATATTTAAACTTATTTCCCCTCTTTTATCTTAAATTCAGTAGTCAATTTATCATTTAACGCAATGTCCCATATTTCATTATACCAATCTTCAGATTTAATATCATTTTTATCTTTCAGGAATCTAGCTATTAAGATTCTAGCACTTGTCATTGTCATAAAATTAGAAATCAATTCCTTTGAGCAATAATCAAGTTCTATCTTATCAAAAATTTGTTTGTTTATTTATTTATTTATTTATTTGATTTGTATCCTGCCCATCTGATCAAATAGACCACTCTGAGCAAAGCAATTTTTAGAATTAAGTTTGATATCTTTTCCAAATATATCACATATTTCCTTAAAAAACAATTTCCAAAATTTCTGAATCAATTTACACTCCTACAACATATGATAATACCTGCCAATTTCTTCATCACATTTCCAACAGGCCTTAGAATAGTCTGAATTTATTATGTTCAATTTCACCAGAGTCATGTACCACCTTAAGCTAATTTTTTAAAAATTCCTTTATTCTTACCAACATTAATCTTAAAACTCTCATCTTCCAAATTTTTTGTCCAATGCTCTGTTTTAATTTCTGTAAATCATGTTCCCAAATTGATTTCAAACCTTCGATTTCAGTCTCTTTTTCCTCTTGTTCCAAAATTAGGTTATAAATTCTACTTACTACTCCCTTCCTCAAAGCATCTTTCTGCATGTCTTCATGTGATAATAGAAATTGTTCATACTTACTACATTCTCTACATTTACCATTAGTTTTCAACCATTCATTTGTCCAACTATCTAACTAGATATAATTATACCATGATAGTTTATTAGTTTGAAGTTTAACTATAATCTGATCCTTCGATCTCATTTTAATCCTCCAATCCTTCAGTCTGGCAACTTTTTTATCCTTAAACAAATCAGCTAAACCCTTCAAGTTTGCTGGGAAATTTTCTATTTCAGTCACTAATTTTAGTGGTGAAGTAAAGGGACATAACTTTTTTATATATCTGTTCCGGACATTTAACATGTTTTTTTAAAAAGGGTTGTTCATCTGATTTATTGTATTTCTTTTTACGTTAAACAAATATTTTTCAATATTCCCATTTATTCCTGAGGATTCCATATCCCACCAAATTAAGCTTCCTTTGTTATATATATCTCCAATAAATCTTAGTTTATTCGCTGTGTAACAATTTTTTATATTAGAAATACCTAAACCTCCATTTTTTGAGCCTTATACCAATATCTTTTATTTATTCTTGATTTTTTTTACCATGATTACAAAATCTATTAATTAATCCCTGCCAATACTTAAAATCTTCTTCTACAGTGGGGTCTCGACTTACGAACGGCTCGACATACGAACGTTTCGACTTACGAACCGCTCTCATAGGAATATATGGACTCGACTTATGAACTTAGATTCGAGTTACGAACTCTTTTTGTCCCTTTTTTTTAAAGCTAAGTCATCTTAGGTTAAAAGGAAAAAAGAAAAAATATCCCTCTCTAGTGGCAGAAGGCGGAATAGCAGCTTCCCATTAGTTTCTATGGACAAAAAGAGCAGATACAGATTAAATGGTTTTCAATGCATTCCTATGGGAAATGCAGATTCGATTTAAGAACTTTTCGACCTGAGAACTGCCTTCCAATACGGATTAAGTTCGTAAGTCGAGACCCCACTGTAATTGTATTGAGAGCATCCTGAATAAAAAAGTAATTTTTGGTAATATTTTCATTTTGATCATAGCGATTCTCCCAAACCACAATAGTTTCATTTTAGAATACTCCTGCAATTTATCTTTAATATCACTTTTTAATTTGTTTAAATTTTGCTCCTTTAATTTGTGAGTCACTTTAACTATTATTTAATCTAATTATACATTTTAAAACCATATTTATTTACAAACGTTTCTTATTCATATTTATTGTAATTAAACATTGTTATTTCTGTTTTTTGCCAGTTAATAGTTAATCCTGTTATTTCCCCAAATTTTCGTAAATGATTTTTAATTTTATCCATATTTTCTAATGGGTTTTTAATAGTTACTAATGAATCATCAGCAAATAAATTAATCTTACTTGTATCATTTTTACCTAATCCTTTAATTAATTCATCATTTTTATTGCATTAGCAAACAGTTCTATAATCATACAAAACAATATTGGTGAAAGTGGACAGCCTTGTCTTGTACCTCGGCCTAGAAAATTGCTCTGTTAAACCATCATTAACTATTACTTCTGAAGTATTTTCTGAATATAATTGATCTATAACCCCAATAGATCTTATACCAAATCCTCAGCCATTTATAAGCAGCTTTAATGTTGGCCATTGTACACAATCAAAGGCCCTAAATATGTCTAGTGATAAATAAGTTGCCTTTGTTTTTTCCTTTTCTACCTCATATATAATGTTCAAAATGTCTAGTTAAATTAGCCACTTGTCTTCCCTTTATAAAGCCACATTGATCCTCTTTAATATAATTTGCTATAAATCTATTTAATCTATTTGCTAATATAGCAGCAAAAAAATCTTAGCATCTTTTTATTGGAGATATAGGTCTATAAGATCCTGGATCTGTTAGATCCTTCTTGGGTTTTGGAATAAGAATCGTTAATGAGTGTTTCCAAGAAGGTGGCATTGTCTCTCCTTATTTTATTATAAAACATTTTTAGGTTAGGTATCAATATGGAACTAAGATGTTTATAATATTCTGGACCCAATCCATCAGGGCCTGGTGTTTTACTATTTCTCCGTTTATTAATGACTTCAGCAATTTCTTCTTCTTTAATCTCTTCTTCTAGTATTCTTTTATCACATTCTAATAATTTAGTTTTTACATTCTCATTTATTTAATTTTCTATGTCCTCTTTCAGGATTAGTTAGTCTTAAAATTATATAAAAACAGAGCTTATTTTTTAATCAGAGGAGTTTGTGTGGAAAGTCCAGATGCTGTAGCACAGGGGTGTCCAACCTTTCACCTTCCCTGGGCAACATTAGAAGATGAAAATTTGGTTTGGGTCGCACATACATTTGGTTTGGGCCTCATGAGGGGGCAGCCCTAGCCATCCTCCGCAGCCCTGCTCCAAGTGCGCTTACCAGCAGCTGTGATCTCAGACAGCAGAGGCTGCCAGCTTCGACTCTGGTGGCTTTATGGGGCTGGGAGGGGGTCCACCTATTGATGGGGATGGCGCAATACTGTCACGCAGCCCCCCTGTCCCCTCCCCTCCCACTCCATCCTTCCTTCCCTCTCTCCCCCTCTACTGTTGTGACATGCCCCGGCCACATTCCAGCCGCAAGGGCCGGCAGTATAACTTGAAACTTTGGAATTTCTTTAAAAATAAAAATAAAAAAAATTGCACTGGGCCACATGTGGTGGCCCTCGGGCCGCGGGTTGGACAAGCCTGCTGTAGCATGTGAATATTTCTGATTCTAACACAAGGCATCGCTACTGATGGCAGTAGTGTTTACATGCGTGTGACTGGCACAGGATTGTAGCTGTTGAGATAGACATTGGAAAAATCACTTAATTGTACAGTGGCTTGTTTTGCAGTTCTCTAGCCTTGAGAGCTGCTGAATCAGGACATGGTTTGTTAGTCAAGCATTTTGTTTTTAAAACTGGTCAGTGAGACATTTCCAAAAGTTCACAAGAACGGCTTGAAGGGTGGTAATGGCCTTCTGTTTTGAGCCTTTCCCTTAGAACTTCTGCTTCTGCATGGGCATCTGCCTTACAGTTATCAAAGATAATGTTTTTTAGGTTTGTTTTCTAAATAAGCCTGGGCACTTGTCTAATCCTTCTGTAATTTTGTATAATCGATATGTTTATATGCCAGCTGTTGGGACAACTTGGTCAGAAATGCCTATGACTGTTCTCCAGTGTCATGTTAGCAGAAAAAGAGCAGTTGTGTTCCTCTAGTAATTGCAAATTAGTCTGGTAGCTGTTGGTACGATTAAAACAATTAGCATAAGCATCACCTAGTACAGTGAAGTTGCAATGGCTTGTGCAAGTGCTTGATTTGACATCTGCACAAGGATTTCTGTTCACAGTAGAAGTTTTGTGATAGAGGAGTGACAATATTCCAGGGTGGATTTGATTTAAATCAATTTACGATTTTAAAATTGGAATTTTTGACCATGTAAATAAAAAAATAATTTTTAAAAATTAAATTATGATTTAAATTGTGAATTAAATTTATTTGATATTTTTTTAAATCACTGATTTTTATCCACCCTGTTGAATACAACTCTGTGGCCAGGTACAATTATAAGCTCTCTAGTTTATCTGTCCTTAAAAACATTTAACTACTATTTTTTTTTTAAAGAAATGAAAAATACTAGATTACTAAATGTGGTTTAAGATGGACTAGAAAGTGTCTGGAGAGTGTTAGGTGGAGTTCAACTTTGCATTTCAGAGGCAAAAAAGAGATAATTATATTCAACTTCTAACTAAGACTTTTCTGATTACACTCGGTCCCTAATACTGGTTAATTATTCAGCATCTTCTCTCTGGGTCTGGTAATAAATTATCACTCCTATTTCCCAGGATTGAAAGAGACTATTGTCTGTCAGTCTTTCAACCAGTATGTCTTGTAAACAAAAGATTATTTTCTTTGCTTTCAACACTTTTTCCTTAATCCTTTGTTCCCATTATCTTTTGTTCTTGCAGAGTTGATAGATAAAGCTGAAGGAGAGTTCTAACAGACATTAATATGTGTCTACTTATTTGGGCAAAGTGGAAACTGTTTTCTTTCTCATGCAGTAGATTTTCTCCCCGCACCTGACTTGGGCAGATCAAAAAGAACAATTGTGTATTTAGTAAAATGAAAAGTTTAGACATATGTGTCTGGAAATGGGGTGCAGTGCACTTTTTCTACTAACATGCCATCTACCAATGCAGAACTGAATTTTAGGAGGTGAAGGTAAAGGAGCCAACCAAAATGCAGGAAAATTAGGAACATCAGTGTGTAGGGGTTGGATTTGGTGCCCTTATCGGCCCCTTCCAACTCCATTATTCTATGAAAAAGCAATTGGTGCTTCGGAGAAGGAAGGACACACGTACATCCACACTCACATCATGCAGATGCTTTTCAGTTCACTATTTCTTATGTAATTTTTACTTCTGCAGATTTTGTGTACTCTGGGGCCTTAGTTTGCCTTGATTTTGAGAGAAACTTCAGGGCTTTTTTTTACCGTGGGTTCGATTCTGAGAGATTCACACTTCCCTTAATATCCTCTCTCTCTCTCTCTCTCTCTCTCTCTCTCTCTCTCTCTCTCTCTCTCTCTCTCTCTCTCTCTCTCTCTCTCTCTCTCTCTCTCTCTCTCTCTCTCACACACACACACACACACACACACACACACACACACACACACACCTGATTTGATTACATTTTTTTCCTTCTGATTTCCCCTGAGTTTTCAGGAATCTATTCCTTGGAATAGGTAGCTATATGTCTTCGGTGCTTGTTGCTCTTTGCTCTGCTGTCAACTGCAACAAATGTTCCAAGAATGTAAAATACAGTACTTAGTAACAAAATCACCTGGGATCCCCAAACTTTAAAGTGGAAAAACACATACTGATTGTACAGTTATGCGTGCTAATATGTATATAAAGTGCAAGAAGCTTAAGTAGATTGGACAACATTTGTTTTTCATGGTTTCTGAGTAGCCGGGATAGAAGAAAGCTGACAGAAGGAGATCTTCCCCCTCCCATTTTTTCCTGACTTCAGCTTCTACCCTCCTTTAAAAACTACTACTGATTCTTAGCGGACCATCTAGAATAGAGTGAGATGGGCCGTGGGGGTCTCCTGGGGAATTAAGGGCATGTATCACAACCCATCCAATTTTAGATCATTCTCCAACTCTCAGATTGGCTTTTCAATGGTATAGAACTTCCCTTCCACAAGCTTTCTTCCAACATGTTCAGAACAAATTAAGTAAGATGCAGTGAAATATGGGAATGTTGTTGTATTCTCTCTGGTACAGGCAGGCAGTAGTCGCATGCTCACACCTGCTCTGATTTCTAGACTACAGAATAGTGTAAAGCAGCAGCTGATAAGGAGTAGACAGCTTTGGACTTCACATTAGTGCTAGCCGGCATAACCAATAGTGAAGGATTATGGGAACTGTAGTCCAAATCCACCTGGAGAACCATCATGCTTATGCTAAATAACACATCATCTCAATGTTGTGGCTCAACTCTCCTTGTTGTATCAGTGCAGTTTCATGGCACGTTGTCCACACATGCGTGTGTTTTTGTACGATGTCCAAATTGGCTGAGTGTCTCATTATAATAAATTGTGAGGTCATGCTGTTTCAGACGTTATTGCAATATGGTTGATGGGGGTGTTCCGCTTTGTTTTTGTATTTTTGGTGATATTGCTTTGGTGGTATTGGTGTTGGCAGTAGAGATGGGCACTTCTTGTGGTTCAGTGGATTGGGCTCTCAGGTGTTGTGCCGGCGCCCTGGATTCTACGTCCCACCTCCTCCCGCACGTGTCCTTTCAGAACCATGGGCTTCCCTGCCCTGCCTCCTCCTCTGAGGGTGCTTGCGGGAGAGATGGGGCATGGAAGCTAGGGCAAAGGTGCAAGATCTGTGGGCCCTATCTGCCAAACTGCAGCAAGTGCCCATTTCTAGGCAGTAATAAAGCTTGTCATTTTAAACATGTGTGTTTATTTACACTCTCTATGCTTTGGGACATGTAATTAGCAGTATTTTCAGAACTGGTATTTAATACCAAATTTAAAGTGCAGTATGTTATTTTCACTTATATTCTCCAATTGTTTCTTTAGTGATTTCCAAAACTGACCCCAGTACTGCTAATGGGCAGAGAAATAGTATTTATGTGTACCAGCAAGATGTAGATATCACAAGTGAATATGAACTTCCCAGTGGGTTTAAGAAAAAAGGCAAGACTGCATTAAATTATACAAGGTGTTGGTTATGTAAATTTTATAGCTAAATTTGTACAAAGTTATAGCCTGAACACTTATTGGATATCCATTACAGAATCTGTTGTATTAGTGTATATATACAGTGCAGTGGGGTCTCTACTTAAGAACTTAATCCGTATTGGAAGGTGGTTCTCAAGTTGAAAAGTTCTTATGTTGAATCTGCATTTCCCATAGGAATGCATTGAAAACCATTTAATCCGTATCTGCTCTTTTCCGTCCATAGAAACTACAGTGGAACCTCTACTTAAGAACTTAATCCGTTTTGGAATGGTGTTCTTAAGTTGAAACGTTCTTAAGTTGAAGCAAAATTTCCCATAGGAATGGACTGAAAACCAATTAATCCGTTCTGGCTGTTTTTTTGTTATGTAGAGGTGTGTTTGTACATTGAAGCATTAGTTCCCATAGGAACTAATGCAAAGCTGGTTAATACGTACTCTACCACTAGGGGGAGAATTTTTTTTAACCTAAGATGACATAAGGTTAAAAAAAGAGCAGGAAAGGTTTTTTTTCCTGTTCTTATCTTGGATTTCTGTTCTCAAGTAGAAGCAAAATTTAGCAAATGGAGCTGTTCTTAAGTTGGATTGTTCTTAAGTAGAGACGTTCTTAAGTAGAGACCCCACTGTATATAAGAATATATACAAACACATTAATTGCATATTAAGGTGTGACTTTCCCTTGTGAAAAGATATATCATTACTGTATAAGAGAGGTGGTCTGTGTTCCAAGCAGGGTGGGCTGTTCATGTTAAATGGCAGGATGAGGCAGCTTTTCATTGGAACTGTGGGCCACCTGAGTTTTACAGGTACAGTATATCTCATTTAAGTGTTCAGTATCTATAACTTTCCTGAATCTGATTATTTTTTAAGCATGAAAAGAATCAGTTATCTTCTGTTGATTGGCTTAATTTCTTTCCTTATACTCCTATTTTGATGGATTAAATAATTATTTACTTGGATTATCTTTTTATCTGTCACGGTGGGGGAAAATCTCTTTGTTGGTAGCATACTGTGAAATGTTACAGCAGGCTGCATTTTCAGAGATGCTTCATACCACAGCTGGTTAGAATGGCCATTGAGTTCTTCCGTCTTTCTGCAGTAACCTCCGATGAGAGCAACAGAACCTGGGGAAGAAGCACAGCTTGTCATCAGGAAGAATTTGAAGATGTGAAGCAAAGCTTTAAAAAGAAAGGTTGTACTTGGGGACCAAACTCAGTGCAAACAAAAGAGCGCACAGATTGTAAAGAGAGGTATGACTGTTCATGATGTGGAAAATAATTTATGAAATATATTTGATATAAATTACCCTACCACACGGAAAATGACAGTGATCAAGATGATAGAATTAATAGGAATAGGTGAAAATTTTGCCTCTGTACCCTTTTTATTTACAAGAATTTACCAAAATTAACCAGCACTGTAAAATGGGCCTAAAAACTGACCAGCAGTCAACAGACCAAATGCATCCTTGGCCATTGATGAGTGTTGGGCATCGAGGCTCAGGGATGAGTCCAGGAGCATGCCTTCGCTGCAAACCTGAGGTTTTTAAGAGGAATGTAGCCATATCTAGCACAGATTGAATTCCTATTCTCTAATCTCCCTTTCAGCTAAGAGCACCTTTGTTTGTCTGGATTAAGCTTCAGTATGTTTCTGTCCTCCAGCGATTTAGAATCAAAACAGCCTCCTTAGAGTTGGATGGAAAAGAGACCTGGAGTTGGATGATAGTGGCATACTATCATCCAACTCCTAACCCTAACCAGCACACTTTGCTTTGCTTTTTGCTTTACTGGTGACACCGAACCTCCAGACTCCAGGCAACCTCTCCAATAGTTGCATGTGTATGTTAAATAGCATGGAAACTAGGATGAATGTGGAGTAAAAAGTATCAAGCCAAATACCAGAGTGTCACACAAGAATTCCTGAGTCCAGCCTTCTCACGTAATCTGTCTGTGGAGGGCTATATCCAGGTCTCATCCTAGGGTGTCTCAGAAGGATACCATCGTTGATGGTGTCAAAAGCCACCCAGAGGTCCAGCAGAACTAAGAGGGACACACACTTCATGTGCATAGCTCATCCACCAGGGTGATCAATGCCATTTCTATGCACAACCAAGCATAGAGCTAGTTTGAACGTGATCTAGGTGATCTATCTCACCCAGAAACTCATATTCGTGAGAGGTCAGCACATTTTTCAGAAACAAGAAAGGAATGTTACAGAGACTTATGGTACACCAAGAATGTAGTAATGGCTAAAACATATTCTGCTGCATAGTATAGAGCCAAGGCAGACTAGTCCATTATTAATGTTTTCTGTTAACCCAGTAAAATATGGCTATCTGTGTAAAGAACATTGTTTTCTTCTTATCTCTGATTTTAGAGTAAGACCACTCTCAGATGGCAGTAGTCCTTGGTCAACACTTCTGATGAAGAATCAGAAAGGTGTTCCACTAGCTTCATTGTTCATGGATCAAGGTGAGTATGTGCAGCTGAATAAGGGATTTTTTTTCTTTTTCAGATCTAGTAGAGATTAGCACCCAAAATTTAACCACACACTTTAGAGTGCTTAGAAATATGACTATAGGGCTTGGCCTTTCTGCATAGAACACCAGGTGCACTTGAGTTTCACAGTTAGACTCAAGAGGGTTTGGTCTCGTGGGATTATATGCCTGTCAATTTTACATTGCTAATTATGTTTGCTGCTGGCTGGATAGCGCAGTGCATTGGAGTACTGTACCTGGTTTGCAGACCCAGGAGTTGGGAATTCAATTCCTTGTGCCTTCCAGGAGAACAGCCAGTCTGTGCAGCCTTTGGCAACTTGCACCATGGAGCACCATGTTCCCTTTATCTAGGAGGGATGTAAGGAGTCACTTTGTTTGGAGATGAAACTCTGTCTAGTCTTGGCATGTGATCAGTTGTAAGCATCAGTGAATCCTGATGTAGGTAGTCTTGGTCTGATCTTGAAACTGTAAACTGGAGGCATTTGGAACTGAACAAGATTTTTTTTATATGCACATCCTGAAGTTTGCTGCTGGCCAGCAATCCAGTGTTACCATTTCATTGATGTTTTATTCTGTAGATGTTCTCTTGGTATATGTAACACTGGTGAACTACTAGATAGATCCGTGTTTTAGGTCTCTGACTGCAGAGCCAGACATTGAGAGTTCAGTTCCCCACTGACAATGGAATTGAGTCTTGACAGGGGCTGGACTCAGGGATCCACAGGGTCTTGTCCAGCTCTGCAGTTCTAAGACTATTGTTGCTGCTGCTGTTGTTGTCATGGCTGCATAGTAATTGTTACAAAGCTATCTGTGATTTCATATTGGTGTTTATTTGTTTCTTTAAAAAAATCTTCTTTTCAATATCAATGCTTGAACAAATGTTCTGCCTATACAGAGCAGAAGCTTTCCCCTGAAGGTCTGGAAACTAAGCGACCAAAACAGTTAAAATTGCCAAATCAGGCCTACGTTGATCTACCTCTTGCGAAGGATGACCAAGGACTAAACTCTGCAGAACAGGAAAGGTTTGAAGAAGGAAACCCAGCAAGTTCTGCAAACAGCACTCCACAAATGACCCCTACAAACAGTTTTGGTAAAACATTACAGAGAAGGAGAACAGACTCTGTACTATATGGCTGTGCTGTCCTTCTCGCATCTGTACCACTGGGCTTGGATATTAGGGAGCTGAACAGAGCACAGGTTCCAGATGAAGTGTTGCCCAAGGAGGAAAAGAAAAAACGTGATGGCCTCTTTCAGCGAGCTTCCAAGTTTCGCAGAAGTGCAAGCCCTGTAAGGCTGCAGTCCAAAAAAGAGGAGACCCACATCCCTTCGTTATGCCCATGTGAAAGTACTGTGAATCTTCTGTCCATGTCTTCGGTTTCCACTAAATGCCTCCTTCAGCCTGATAATGAAGATGCAATTGTGAACACACCACCCAAGAATGGAGATGTTCCCATTAAATGCTTTTTGCCAGAAAGTCCTGTAAGTGGAAGAGAACACAAGACCAACATTGATTCTAGTGCTGACTCTAACTTGCCATCTCCAAGTCTTCCTTTGAAACAAGAAACCCAGTGTGTAGCAAATACCTCTTCCTCAAAAGGGAGACTTCTGGGTCACAGACGGACTGTGTCAGATGGAAATCCACATCATTCCACATGTGAGTAGAACAAAGTGTGCTTGGTTACTTGGAGGGAGTTATTATTACTCTGATGAATAAATAACACTGAAATAAGCACTTTATAAGCACTTATGTTAAACAGAAGCCATGAAAGTTAGTTGCATACCACCTCCTCTTCAGACTGAAGAAAGGTATCTGGTTCCATTTTTAATGCCTTTATATGCATTGCCAATGTGGTGGTAATGTTATTCCCCCCCCTCCATGAGACTGGGTAAGTTGATATTACTGGGTAATGTAAGCCATTCTTAGACATATGATCCTCTTTATCAAGAAAAAAAATGAATGTGAGAAGAAGAGTACAGTGGACCCTTGACTTACAGACGGCTCGATTTACAGACTTTTCGAGTTACAGACTTCTCTGGCCACAAAATTTAGATTCGACTTGCAGCCAGAGAATCGACTTACAGACCAGAAAAAAACCAAAATGGAACAAAAATAGAATAAAAACCGCTGGTTATGGGATTAATCGGTTTTCAATGCATTGTAGGTCAATGGAGATTCGACCTACAGACTTTTCGACTTGCAGCCACTGTTCCAATACAGATTAATTCCGTAAGTAGAGGGTCCACTGTAGACAGAGAGGCAAAGATCCAGAGATCTTGAATGTGGCAACTTTAGTGACTTGATCTTAGCTTGCACTTTGAGAATTTGACATTAGCAGGCAACCGTTCATTGGTCACACCCAATGTCCCAGGTTGTTCTATTTTATACAATAACCATTCTCCATATCTTGCATCCATACCATTTACAGTATATCATTTCCCACATTCTAAGTATATACAAAGGATTGATTCTGTCTTGCCTCCCTCTCCAGCTGTTGGATTATTGGTTATTATGATATTATTATTATTGGTTATTATATAATATTATGATTATTGGTTATTATGTGAGATTTAAAGATCATATAGTCCATCCCCGGACCTGAATTTAGACTGCCCCTTTGTTCTGTCATATTTATGTACCTTTGTCATGATTTCAGGGGAATGAGAAAACAGTTATATAAACACCTTACAATGTCTTCTTATAGGTTAAGCCATTTCATCTAGGTTATATGTCTGTTGCCCAGGATAGGGACACATGTTCTAACAGCTGCTCTCTGGAATCATTTTGTTCTATTAAATGTCCAGAACCTTATAGATGTTGACTAGTTATTCATATACTGTATATGCCACTCTTTTTTAATACAGTGGTGCCTCGAATTACGATGTTAATTCATTCCAGCGAAATGATTGTAGAACGAAAACATCGTAAAGCAAAATTAAAAAGCCCATAGAAATGCATTAAAATCCAATTAATGCGTTCCTATGGGCTTGAAACTCACCGTCCAGCGAAGATCCTCCATAGCGTGGCCTTTTCCCTGCCCGTGCAGCGAGGAATCCATCCCAGAAAAGAGCGGGGAGCCATTTTTTAAACCCGGTGGCCATTTTGAAACTGCTGATCAGCTGGCCGAAAATCATCATTTTGCGAGAAACAGTTCCCGAAGCAGGGAACCGATCATCGCAAAGCAAAATTCCCCCATAGGAAACATTGTTTTGCGATCGCAAAAACTTCGTTGTAATGTGATTTTGTCATAAAATGGAGCGCTCGTCTTGCGAGGCACCACTGTATATTTTTAACTATTTTAAAATCATTTTAAATTTTTTAATATGTAAGGTCATTCTAAATTTGTTCTTCATTGTCTTTTCCATCTAGCTAATGGAATTGTTGGTGGAGCTTCTGAGATTTCACATGTTTCATCTCTCCAGCAAAGAAACTTCCACAGTGATCCTCTACCTGAAAAGCAAGGAACTGTCAATATTATTCCAAGACCTCGGCCTTCTTTTTTAAGAAGCAGGATAGATCCTTGGCAGGCAATTCCTCGAAGCATGACATCAAACTGTTTTGAGATAGATAATTCAGAGGGTAATAGACGTTCAAAGGCTAACTCACTGACAGACACTGAGGACAGAACTAAATCCCATATGCCCTGTTTACTTGATATTGATGTAGAAGGTCAGAACAGTGACTGCACAGTGCCTTTGTGTAGGATAAAGAACAAAGCATGTCGACCATCAATACACGAACTGGAGATGGAGTTCTTGTCCTAAGTGCCTTAGAATTATTTTATACCCTTTTTAAAGGAAAAAAAGCAAAACAAATAAAAAATGTGTGTGTGTGTGTGCCGGGTATTACTTTATGCTGCTTTTCCCCCCTTGAAGTTGTGTTCAACAAAAGTGCTACTTCACCAGTTAGGTAATGGAGAAGATATTATGGAAGAGGGTTGCTTTGCAGACCTGTCTTCGTCCCTGATGTTCAGTAATAGTTTTCTAAATGGATTTACAATTTTAAAAATCAATAAATTTCTCACAGATTTAATTTATAATTCTTGTTTGCCAAATGTCAATTTCCTTTTTCCTCTCTCTCTCTTTTTTTCAATCCAGTTTTTACCATTGTCTTTTTTCTTTGGCAATTCGATATGCAATATAGTGAAGTCCCATCATGATTAAGAGATGCTTTCCCTGCAGATAGTTTATTTTAAAAAGCACTGTCAAAGAATGTGGCTTTTTAAAGACACTGTTGTAGAAACCTATTCTGTCTTTAGTATAGAAATAGTAACTGTTATTTGGTAATTGATTGGTAACCACATAGTGGTATTTTAGAATGGAGTTATGAGATTATGGCTGGTCTCCTATTGGAAGAATTCAGAGCAGAAGTGCAGATACAGAAGTATTCCTCGAACACTTATACAACTTCTGCATATGCAACGTTACATGCTCATTCTTCCCCTGGATGAGAGATCAATTGGGGCACCAGTCATGCAACTGGAAATCTGCCATAGAGGGGAGATATTTATGCAATAGCCCTTTTGCTCCATGTTTTCACAATAGCATTCTGACCGTAAAGAACAAATGATACCTTAATTTCTACAAAGGTAGGATTTTGCCCAAGTAATTACTTGTAATGAACTGTGATGTTGCTTGAAACAAGCACATTTGGAGTTAAAATTCTCATTGAACTGTATTCTAACTAGGTGATATTCAGAAAAAATAATTATTTTAAGATTCAATTGACTTCATTTGAAACTCACATTATGAGTACAGACACACTTCACTGTATGTGTACCCATAGTCCATTATGCATTTTTTTAAAAAATAGTCTTTATTTGATCACAGTGTCTGAAATCAGTGGATGAGGAGTTAGGAAAAATATTAAATAAAGAGCATTTTAAAAATACATTTGTTTTAGTCAGTGTTCTTAATACCTAGTGCTTCTTGTCAAAAGTACTGTTGAAAATTATTTTGTAAACAATTTAATTTATATTTTTATTTTGTCCAGTTATAACATTACAGTATTTACTTTAAATGAATTCTGGAAGCATATTAAAATATTGAAGCATTTTTACAACATTTTTTAAATATTCTGAAATTGACTGTCCTAAATTAGAAATTGTTCAGAGCAGTGCTGTTTTGATAGATCTGCATGTGGTATAGAAATGAAATTGCCCAAGGATTAACCATTTGTTTTATGGTGGTGTCCTATTGTAAGGATTTTATTTACATTAATTGGCCAATATTCAAACACTTGAAAAGTACTGCTTCCATCTCACATGCCAGTCTTTGTTTTCTGAACACAGTATTGTTCAGATGCACACAGTATTGAATTTCACCCCACAGGATCCTCCTATCTTCATTAGACAGTTGGTGAGGAAAATGGCCAGGGGGTGTAGCGAGAGGAGAGAATAAGAAACCCAGCTCTGCCCAGAGAACACCACACATCCACAGGCCTTGGGTCCCCACCCTTTTTGTTTCCTTTGTTAAATGTTGCAGCTTAAATTGTTCATTGCTCAGTAATAGACACGATTAATTTTTAAAGAGCAATGTGCTGAAAGGCAGTCCTGTTTTTGTTACGATTCACGGGAAAAGTCTTCAATAAGAAATTATAGTAGTCCAGCTACTCGGAAATCTTTGATGCTAACTCCAGTACTGTTTTTCTGTTCCTTCAATGGTGGGAAATAATTCTGCTTTAATTTGTTTAGAGTAGTATTTGGTTCAAAATATGCTCCTTGGAAAGAAGTTAAGAAGAGGAAATTACAAACTCTTCTTTTAACTTAAACTGTTAAGGCATATTGTCTGCTGGCTGTAAGTTGTATTGTCTTTATATAGCAGGTTGTGATTTAAGAAATTTTATTTTTTACTCATTTATATTTCTCTTTTTTTGTAGTTCTGTTAATTTTTGTTGATGGGACAGCTTTTGTAAACATATACTGTGCAGTATTTTTAAATGCTTTCCCTTTAAATCAGGTATAGTTCGACTGAAGTTTAGTTTTAAAACTGAAATGATTTTGCATATAAGAGTACAGGTGTGAAGGAAGGTCTGTTAGTCTCGTAATTAGTTTATAGGTATATTTCCTAATTTAAGATAACCACTAGTTAGCTGGAGATAGTGTGTGGTGGTCTCTCTTTCTAGGGTGAGAATTAGTTTGAATTAAGTTCTAATCTCATCCTGTAGAAATTGCTTCCTTTTCCTTTTTATATGAATCACAGGTCCCATTCTTAAGTGCCTTGGATTAGAGATGGGTAAGAATTTTGATTTTTTTGTATGAGGCATTCCCAGAATCTATATATTTCTTCATAAATCTACTGGAAAAAAACTTGAAATTCAGAAATGTTGAGTGTGAGAAAGTGAAACTAACAGATGTGTCCATCCCTAAATGTGGGATTAATGCAGAATCTATTTTGATGGACATAAAGCGTCAAGGTGGCTTTTGCTGGTTTCCTCACCCCTCTGTAGTCACAGGCTCCCTCTCAAAATCAGCTGCCATTTCTCCAGAATATTGAGCAAGGTGAAGTCACCTGACATCACTGTCCTGCACCTTTTGCCAGCAGGATTCTTCCAGTGGAATAAATATCATCTGTCAATGGAAGATGTCCTTCTATTTTCACCATACCAAGTCCAGGTACAATGTCTTGTAAGCAACTGTTACATTCATTTGAAGTTTAATCCCCACAGTTAATATGTACTTTATTTTGTAGTCCAAAATGAAGCACACTGAAGTTCTATTTATTTTAATGGGAGGAAAATAAGCACAATCTTAACTTATTTACAATTAGAATATAATTGATATGCTTAATTTTGCCTTAGTGGTACACCGCACCCTGAGTTCTTGATAAACCGTATTGCCAAAAGGATGTAAATTTACCTGCTCAAATGTCTGTCTAAAATGTGCCTTCTAAAAAAGTAAATAATTTGTGTATCAGTGGTAAAATGTGGGGCAGTAAGTTCAGGGAAATGTAAAGTTCAAATAGTTTGCCTGGAATTTAAAAAAAAAATGTGAATTTTGTCCAATAAAAGTATCAATTTTGATGAGAATCTTAAATTCAAGTGTCCTGTTTTATATGTCACTGTACAGCCGTTTCTTCTAGCTTCACTTACAGATGAATTTTAGACTTTGTTCAGTGTAAAAGCAAGTATTATCAGCAATGTTTAATGGTTTGTGTGTGAGAAACAGTAGCTGTAGATATACAGGTTGGTATATGTACATATGCGTACAGGGTATATGTATATATAGCAAGTTTCTTAGAGAGGACATGTGCCTCTGTTAAATCTTCTAGACACCCCAGTAGCATTTGTTAAAGGCAAGTTTCATATCTTTTTGGAATACCTTTAAGGGATAATGTAATAAAAATGAGGAGGGCAAAATAATGTGGCAGTTTACAAAGCTAACAGATTTATTTCAGTGTGGGCTTTCATTGATCAAAGTCCACTTCATTAGATGAGAGGTGCTGATACTGTCTCCTCTATACTTATCCATATCCTCATAGTAGTGAGAGTCATGACCAGATTTTAAAAAAGATAATAGACGAATTGCAAATGCTTTGTTAACATAAGAATAGAATGATAAAGCTGTCAATTACTTAAGGTTGCAGGTCCTAGGCAGGGTCATAAGTTGTATTTCAGATGATAAAGTGGCTAGGGTTATATTGATATATGTATAAAATATAAAGGATACAATATTTGCACTCCTTGGACAATTTCCTGTTGCTTAGTATAGTGGATTCTACTGGAGTAGACCTATTGGATCAATTGGGTTTTGATGCCTCCATAACCCCTCCATAAGTTCCATTGATTTAAATGGGCCTAACTGGAAGTTGCAGTTAGAGTAGGCCTTTGTACTTGAAGTAGATTTGAACCATGAAAACTCACACTGAAATAAATATTTTAGCCTGTAAAGTGCTACAATATTATGCCTTCTCCTCTCTCATTCTCTTTCTTTTTTCCCCATCGTGCTGAAATATAGTAATATGGTGATTTCTTTCCAACTTTGTGTGGGTCAGTTTAGTATGCACTGTTGTTTATTTACTTAAAATATTTTATACCCCACTTTTCTCCTCAAAAGAACTCAAGGTGGCTTACAATATGAAAAACAAGCAATGTAAAAAGGGGAAGGGGCAATTAAGCAAAACCGTGTAACAGCCCATCTCTTAGACAGCCAGTCACGGAGAAAAAGTCTGCAGATTGGGAGAACCTCAGATTGTGAGCTGTACCCTAAAGGGAGGAGTGAATGTCTTCCATACGAATGGAAGTGTGAGTGCTGGAACTGTATGTTTAGGCCAGAATAATTCAGCGTTTTATGAAGCATTTATACCTGCACTAGTCCTCCTACTTTTGAATTCCTTTGGCTGTGGAAGAATTCAGTAGAGAATGAAAGAAGCTTAAGGCTTAAAAAAGCAATAACAGCATTTATTTTTAGTATTTAAAAGTCTAGCCAATATCTGTTCTTAATCTCATTTGAGTCTACCGGGTCATTTTGCAGAGTTCAGTACATTAAAATACACTGTTATTTGCATTAATTATGCTTCCCACTACATTTATATGCATACACATCTCTTCTGTTGATCTAGGGTACTGCAAATCTGTATTTGGTTATTCCAAGTTGATGACTTGATGATGCCCTTTCACAGCTGGGTTGCCTAGAGTGTGCTGATGTTGTGCAATTGTAATGCTACATACATCTTAGCCTGCCTTTATAACCTTATTAACTCAGTATAACATGAATATCACTGCCCCACCTAATCACTTAATACAGGTACAAGTTTGTATCTTCAGATCACCCATGGATACACATCGAACGATTGTAAAACATGTATGATTAGGAAAGGAAGCTTACCTTTAAAGTAAAATAAATGTCCTCATCTTGAAGACATCCATGGATTTATCAATCCATTAGTGAGTCTATAAATTTGTTCATGAAGAATCAGAGTAGTATCTACATTTGGGCAAGACTTCATACAATCATGATTGCCTGTTTCTTTACTGAAGACTAACTTTACAAGTAAAAGACAAAAGGATGACGAATCTCCCCTTGTACCCTTTTGTGCTGTTTGATTAGTCTCCAAGAGCATGAAAGATGAAGTGACGATTAATCTCTTTTTTCCAAAGGCAGATCGAAATTTGGCAGCTTTACAAGCTGACAAGTGCAGTGAGTGGAAAAGGAAATACAGTGCTTTAGGCATAATCACCTCCTGCATCCATCCATGTTCACTAGGTAGTAGTAATAGCTTTGTCACATCTTCCAGTACAACTCAGCATTGCTGCTCTGTATAGAACATGCTGGCTTTGGCAGGGAGAAATAATTTTTTACAAAGAAAGCATTTTGCTTTTCTAGAGTTGTTCTCTGAATTGTACTTCATTATTCCTTTATTATGTGCGTATTAAAAGGCAAGGAAAGTTCTTCTGTGGGAACAACTGCACAGGTCGGTGATATTGGCACTGGTTCTTGAAATGTTCAGTCATGATTTTAGATTAAAATTGTGCATTCCTAAATTAGAGCTAGACTTTTAAAATTCTGCCCTGTACTATATTATTCCCCAACAGCATATCTTATTCTGAAGTGTAATATTATTTCACCTGGAAGTAAGTCTCACTGAATATGGAAGGCCTAAAGCACAAAACTAAGATTTGTTTTTCCCATAATACTGTATAACATTAAGTAAAAGAAGCCTTGCGTTTTCAAGAACTGAGCAAGGCTGTTACTGGTAAGACATTCTGGAGGTCATCCATGTTGTTGTTATGTGCTCTGAATGGTGACCTCTAAAATGTCCTGTCTTCAACAGCCTTGCTCAGCTCTTAAAAACTCAAGTCTATGGCTTCTATAATGGAATCAATCTATCTCTTATTTGGTCTTTTCCTGCGGCCTTCAGCTTTTCCTACCATTATTGTCTTTTCAGCAAGTCTTGTCTTCTTATGGTGTGTCCAAAGTACAACAGCCTCAGTTTTGTCATTTTTGCTTCTAGAGGAAGTCCCAGCTTGCTTTGATCTAGGATCCATTTGTTCTGGCAACCCAGGATATCTGCAAAACTCTCCTCTACCATATTTCAAATGAATATTTTTTTTCTGTTGACTTTCCTCACTGCCTAGCTTTCGCATCCATAATAATCAGAAATACAGTATGTGGATTATCTTGGCCTTCATCTCCAGTGACACATTTGCTTGATAATCTTTTCTAGTTTCTTCATAACTGCCCTTACAAGTCATAGTCTTCCTTTGATTTGTTGTCTGCTGTCTCCATTTGGATTTTTGATTGAGCCAAAGTATACAATATTTAACAATTTCAGTTTATTCATTATCAGCTGTAAAACTGTATAGTTCTATAGTCATGATTTTTGTCTTCTTTATTAGTGTTCAGCTACATTCCTGCTTTTGAACTTTGTTTTTTTTGCCTTCATTAGGAGTCAGTTCTGTTGTTTTCTACCAATAATAAGGGGTCATTAGCATATCTTAAATTCTAGTGTTTCTTCCACAGTTTTCACATCTCCTTAATGCATTGGCCCTATAATTATTGAACTCCTTAGCATCTCCTCTCTGAGAATGGAAATGTACTGTATATTCAAGATTTCCAGCCTGTGGGCCATTTTTTTGTTTGTTTTACAGATTTGTTGGGATGTTCTTGTTAGGATCTTGACCAATTCAGTCTTTGTACCTTGGAATTGTTCATTTGGTATCCCATCTATTCCCAGTTATTTATTTCTTCCAAATGCTTTGAGAGGAGCTTTCCATTCACTTCCTAAAATTTCAGGTTCTTCATCATATAATTCCTCTTCAAAGGAATCTGCATCCTTGTATTTCTTCTGTATAATCCTTCAGTATATTGTTTCCACCATCTCTTTGTTTTATTTTCGTCATAAAATATGTTTCCCTGTAGTCACCAGCATAACAGCAACATTAAATCTTCTGCTGCTTTAATATTTTTAATCACAACACTCCCTCAGATGCTTTAATTTATTTATTAGATTTATATACCACCTATGTAGAACGTGTCTACTCTGGGTGGTTTACATATAGTGGTGCCCCGCATAGCGACATTAATCCATTCCAGGATTAACGTCGCTATCCGGAAACATCGCTATACGGAACATATAAACCCATAGGGGTTTAATGCGTTCCTATGGGGGGAAAACTCACCAGTAAGCGAAGATTCCCCATCCGGCCGCCATTTTTGCCACCTTGGTAAGCGAGGGCAAGGCGCGAAAACGCTACGGGCGGCCATTTTCTGCACCCAGCGGCCATTTTGGAACCGCCGATCAGCTGTTTTCTAAACATCGCAATGCGATCGCATTAGCGATTGCAAAAAACGCATCACTATACGGATTCATCGTTAAAACGGTGCGCTCGTTAAGCGAGGCACCACTGTATAACATAAAAATAAAATCCAGATCACAGAGTCCAAGATGGGAAAGGAAGAAAAGAAGAAAAAGAAGAGAGAGAGAAAAGGAGAGATAGGCTAGGTAATGGCTGTAGGGAAGGCCTCCCTATATAGCCATGTCTTCAAGTTAGTCTTGAAGGCCTTCAGTGAGGGAGCCAGGCAGATCCCAGCAAGTAAGTTGTTCCAAAGCCGAGGGGCCACTGCCAAGAAGGCCCAATTTCTGTTTTTTCCCCACCAGGCCTCTCTTGGTGTTAAGCCCCTCAGCTGCCCGGCCTTTTTTAAAATTCAGTTTTAGTTTTGCGTTTTTTGGGTTTGTTTTTGTGAAGTGGGAAATTACTTTGAGCTAAGCCCGTACCAGTAGTGCAGTGGTTTCCAAACTTGGGCTTCAGCTTCTGAGTGTTGGCTAGGGCTATGGAGTTGTAACACACGAATTTCTGTGTCTACAAGTTTACAAAATGAGGGATATTGGTATATACAATCAACTAGACAAGATAATATAGGGAAAAGAAAATCACCAAATCGCAAAGTTGTATAAACTATTATTGGAAAGAAATATGGAAAAGGAAGTAATTAAAGAAAATACGATAAAATGGATGCAGGAATTAGGTAGAACAATTCAAACAGAGGCTTGGTTTAGAGCATGGAATGGTAACAAAAAACTATTAATAAGTACAGATTGGAAAGAAAATTATATGAAAATATTATATAGATGGTATATGACACCAGAGAAATTGGCAAAGGTGAAGAAAAATGAGAAAAATAAATGTTGGAGATGTAAGACAGTAAAAGGAGCACTATATCATATGTGGTGGGGTTGCAAATTTATTAGGAAATTTTGGTTGTGTGCTAATATTGTGATAATTATTTACTTATTTTTATTTCTTTTTTAAATGCAATGAACATTAAAAGTTAAAAAAAAAAAAAACAAAATGGGAAGCAGATCATGGCTGATTGGAGGAAGGGTCTTGAAATCTTGGCCCCTCACTAGCCGGTCTCTTATCCAAAGGGTCACAGCAAAAATAAATTCCAATTATTTCTCTGTAATGTCAACGAAAATTTATGTACTTTATTTCAGTATTTCTCTCATAAATAATTTGCATAGATCTAAAAGTGGTACGCATCTATTTATCTTATTTGTCTTATTTGTACTCATTTGTCTTATTTGTACTAGTAAGTCCACACCCCAAAGTTGAGATCCTTCAGAAATATTAAATCTTCCACTTTTCCTACTTATGGAACACTTATGGACTATTTGGTTCAGCCTAGTGGGTGGGGAAACCTTAGGAAGGGGCTGGGGTTGAACTGGAGAATGAGAAGGAAAGCTGGAAAGTCAACAGCTGCTGTTCCACTGGAAGTTGATAAGGCCCTTACCACCTCAGTTTAGGTACATAGTAGTATTTCAGTATGTTGTACATGAGGGGTACTGGAGAGGTGAATCCATGCAGTGAACTTATATATTTGTAATTGTATTTAATTTTAGAGATTTAAAAGTTTGGAGCTGTTCCTTTATGTTGTGAGTATGTTACCTTGGTCAATAAATACATCTGGAGCTTCGTTCTTATTTGACTTCAAAGAGACAGACACTTGAGTTCTTTCTTCTTTGTTCAAGCAACTCCTTTCTCCTGGGTTGATGAAAATAACTTAGGAGTGTAAAATTGTTGCATCCCATTTTGGGCTGTGTTTATATTACTGTTACTGCTTTGTTATGTCAAAAAAAGCACATTTGTGTTTGTGTGAAATTTGTGTTTGCAGTACTCACAGAGAGAGAGAATTATATTTACATGAATGATATACTTGTAATCACAGTATACAGTATGTAGGGTTGCTGTGTCTTGAAAGAGTCTGGCTGCTAAGTCAGCTTTCAGTTTGCTCTTGCTATGTGCTATAAAGTTGCTTTTTTTGGGGGGGGGGTTACGAATTAGTGGCCTCCAAAGGCCCTATTGTCAACAGCCCTGCTCAGCTGTTGTGGAGTTCAGGCTTTGACTTCCTTTATTGAGTCCATCCATATCTTATTTGGTCTTCCTCTTTTCCTTTTTTTTCATTCAACTTTTCCCAGCTTTATTGTCTTATCCAATGAATCTTGGCTTCCTTTGCTATATCTCCTCTTTTTTTTTATTTTGTCATTTAACAATTTAAAGAGTTCCATCAGTCATCCATCTAAGATTCTTCCTTTCTTTTGACTATGGGAATTGTCTTTTTGCATCCTTCCCTGAGAACATCATTAGCTTCCATCAACCATCCTTCTGGTTCTTAGTTAATTGAATTTGGTAGTGGAAATCTTTTCTATATACGAACTTTGTTCTAAATTTTGATAATAATGATTCATGGTCAGTACCACAATCTGTTCCATGTGTACTGTTGTCTATTTGCCCAAACGTGTATTTGTAATAAACAGGTTGTTGGCATCACAGAATTCTGCATGTCTACCTCATTTCTCATTCTCAGACCTACTGGGATCTGCCACACGTTAACTAAGCTGCCACCAACCATTCCCTATAAGAAGTCACACAGACCAGGGATGGATTTTTAAACAAATAAAAGAACAAGGTTTATTTAAATCACACACAGGGAAAATAAAATGATCAGGTGAATAAGATATAGTAACGTGGCTTAGTCTCATTCATACATGCACACAGTTTGGTTCACACAGAACCCTTAACTTGAAGCACAGACCCTGAACCTATCAGTTCTGGCTAACCAACAGACACCTGAACCTATCAGGTTGGTACTCTCACACACAGTAGTACCCTGTCTGACACACAGACTCCCACACCAGCTTCTTCTTCCCAGCTGCTGCTTCGTCACATCCCAGCGTGTCCTAAACTTCTCCACACACGCTTCACATATATATACAGTACAGCCCCTCCTCCTGATGTCCCGCCTTCCACTCCCCATAGGATGGAACTTTCCCTCCAAACCCATGACAGACAGGTAACATCAGTGCTGTATGTAACACCTCCCCTCTTTATAAGTTGTTTTGTAGGGGGAAAGCTAACGTGCTTTTTCCCAAAAAAACAACCTGGATAAAACACACAACAACAGTTATACCTACCATATCATACTTACTTATACTTACATTCTAAGTTAACCATAGCAATTAGGCATTTAAACATTTACCATATACATTACATCAATTTACCTTTATTCATACAAACCAAGTTCAAAAAAACAGGTACATTTAACTTTTTGTCATCAATATATATACATAGTCCATGTTTCTTTCGCCGTCTTCATTCTTCAGGTCTTCTTGACAAGGCGTCAGCAACACAGTTCACTGACCCTCTGACCACCTTCACTTCAAAGTCATAGTCCTGTAGGTTTAAAGCCCACCTCATAAGTTTGCTATTGTGGGTTTTCATTGTCTTTAACCATTGCAGTGGTGAATGGTCAGTGCACAGAGTAAAATGTCTTCCCCAGATGTAAGGCTTGGCCTTCTGGATCGCGTAGACTATGGCCAAACACTCCTTCTCCACGGTTGCCAAATGTCTCTCACCTTTTTGAAGTTTCCTACTCAGGTAGGACACTGGATGCTGGTCACCATTCTCATCCTCCTGGCACAGAACTGCTCCTACCCCGCTGTTAGACGCATCGGTGTAGACGATGAACTCCCGGTCGAAGTCTGGAGCACGCAGCACTGGATAGTTGATGAGCGCCTGCTTCAACCTCTGGAACGCCTCCTCACAGTCGCTGGCCCACGGGACGCGGTCATCAGTCTTCTTCCTCGTCAGATCGGTCAGCGGAGCCGCAATCTCGCTAAACCTCGGGATGAACTTTCTGTAGTAGCCCACCAACCCAAGAAATGATTTGACTTTTTTCTTGGTGTTGGGCCTGGGCCAATCACGAACAGCTTCTATTTTGGCCTCCAGGGGTTTTATCACTCCTCCCCCTACCATGTGACCCAAGTATTTTCTTTCTGGGCTACCCAGCTGCAGTTTGCTCTCTTTGCAGGGCCTGGGCCAAAGCACTCCCTCCCCTGGGTCAAAGTGCCTCTCTCTAGCTTTGTGGTCATACCACGTTTTCTTTCTGACCTTTTGAGCTTGCAGGGTCTCTGCTGCTAGCTCTAGGTTTCTCTTTAAGTCCTTCCTTAAGGTGTCTATGTATGTCACAACGTCTTGTGGGTCATCCTGGGTGATCTGCTCCCAATTTTGTTTGATCAAATCAAGGGGCCCTTTCACCCTTCTCCCAAATAAAAGTTCAAATGGACTGAACCCGGTACTGGCTTGTGGCACTGATCGATAAGCAAACAAAAGGGATTGCAGCTTCTGGTCCCAATTGTTTGGATTCTCTGCCAAGTAAGCCCTAATCATGCGCATTAGAGTCCCATTGAACTTCTCAGTTAACCCATTACTTTCAGGATGATAGGCAGTGGTTTCCTTGTGCTTAATTCCACAGATTTGCCATAAGCGTTT
The DNA here is from genome assembly GCF_051106095.1 of Pogona vitticeps. Classification (NCBI taxonomy): domain Eukaryota; kingdom Metazoa; phylum Chordata; class Lepidosauria; order Squamata; family Agamidae; genus Pogona; species Pogona vitticeps. The sequence continues at coordinate 59,579,935 of NC_135783.1, read as the reverse complement.
CATGAGCTTTGATGTGAACGATGCGCCCAAATCTGTGATTATTTCTGAGGCAAATCCCATCCTGGACATATACCCCACCAAGGCATCTGCCACTGTGTCAGTTTCAATGTTAGTCAAGGGTATGGCTTCAGGGTACCTCGTGGCATGGTCCACAATGGTGAGAATGAACCTGTTCCCCCTCTTTGTGGCCTTGGGCAAAGGTCCCACAATATCCACCCCTATGCATTTGAACGGAGTGTCAATCACAGGCAAAGGGCACAACTTTGCTTTGGTCCTGTCGCGGCTATTCCCCTGCCTTTGACACACATCACATTGTTTACAGAACTCCCTGATCTGCTTCCCTATGTCAGGCCAGTAAAAATTCTGTGTGATTCTCTGCTGTGTTTTGTTCACCCCTAAGTGTGCAGCAAACATGTCAGAGTGCCCCCTTTGTAAGATCATGGGGCGATACTTTTCAGGTACCACTAGCTGACTTCTGATCCCATCTCCCCCTTTTGAGATATTCCTCAGGGTCTCTCTATATAAAATCCCCCTTTTCTCCAGAAATCTCACTGGGGTTTCAGGTGTTAGCTGGGCGTCAGTCACCTGTTCAAAACACTTTTGGAGAGTGGCGTCTGCCTTTTGCTCTTGTCCAAATCTGCTGTCTGTGGTTAAGGTTTCCACCACAGCTTCTGAACTCCCCTCTGCTTCCGTCTCTGGCTCATCATTACCCCCCTGAACTGTCCCCGTGGTGGCTTGTGAGCGTGTAATCACTAGCACCCGTTTCACATGTTCAGCCAGGTCATTTCCCACGAGCACGGCTGCTGGCAGAGTCGATGAAATCGCTAGCCGCCAAACTCCCCTCCAGCCTTGAAAGTTCACAGGTACCTCCGCTACTGGCAGTGAGATTACCTGCCCCTCAATCCCTGCCACCTTCATGCTCTCATTTGGGATTACATACTCCCTAGGAATAATATCTGGATGGCACAGGGTCACCTGAGAACAAGTGTCCCGCAGCCCCCTATACTGATGGTCAAGTATTCCTACGTCCACCCCTGCTGTCTCAAACAACTGAGAATCTGTTCTCACCAGCAGGCAGCGCCTGACCTCTACAAGAGGACCATTTTCCTCAGCCTGATCAGCAGATGTAGCTGTTCCAGATTGAGTAGCCATGGCAACAGGCTCCCTCAGTGACAATGAGCCTTGCTCTTTCTGGACACAGAACACAGCTTTTGGCTTGGTTCCACTCGAATCCTGAGGCACCATTCCTTTTAGCTGCTTTAATTTCTCACACTCTGAGATTAGATGGCCCTTTCCCTGACAGAAATAACATTTTCTGGTGTATTTTGAGTCTTTCTCATCTTGTTTTGGTTTTCCCTCCAAAATCTGAGGTCTTGGTTTCATGTCTGAGGGCTTCCCTTCACCATGGGCCCCTCCCCCTTGCTGGCTTTTCCCTGGTCCCTGAGAGTACTTGCTGTAGGTTTCTTTAGGTTTCCCCATCGCTTTCCCCTCACCCAAGGGCTTTCTTATTTGGGAAATAAAATCTGCGATCTCGGCTGCTTCTGCCACAGATTTTGGTTTCCTTTCCCTCACCTGGAATTTCAGTTCCCCATGCAGGACTGAATAGAACTGTTCCAGCGCTATCAAGTCTTTGAGCTGCTGAAAGGTCTCTGTCCCCTCCTGAGATAGCCATTTCTCAAGCAGCCTCACCAATTGAGCCCCCACTTGGGTAAAAGTCTGCTCTGGTTTCTTTGTGAGGGACCTGAATCTTTGCCTCAGCTGTTCCGCATTTATCCCATGTCTTGCAAACACCAGTTTTTTAAACTCTGCAAAATCTCTCATCAGTTCCTGTGGCATCTCTGAATAAACCTCAGCCAGGCTACCACTGATTAAAGATCGCATGATGGTCATCTTCTCAGTTTCCCTCACTGAGAAGTCCACAAACGCTCTTTCCACTAAGGAAAAGAACACCTCAGGACAATCTCCCTTGTGGTACACAGGGAATTTCTTCAGGTCAGCCTTAGACAATTGGCCTCCCTCAGAATCCCTATTGTTATTATTGTTCTGGTTCATCATTTCCAATTTTCTTAATTCAAACGCCATCCTTTCTTTTTCCAGAGCAATTTTCTCTCTCTCTAACCTTTCCTCCTTTTCCATTCTCTCTCTCTCTAATTCAAACTGTCTCTGTTTCTCTCTTTCCCTTTCCTCCATTTCTAATTGCCTTTCTCTTTCCTCCCTTCTTTCTCTCTCTAATCTTTCCTCCACTTCAAATTGCCTCATCCTCAGTTCATGCTGTTGGGCTATGAGCAATTTTCTGAGCTCTGGGTTCTGTTCTCCCGTGCTGTCACCTTGCACTGAGCCAAATTCATCCTCAGAACCTTGGTCAACCTGGGGGTCTTTCACTTCACCCATTTCTGCCATTTGGCTTCGAGTCAAGGGCATAATCCCCCCCCCAGAACAGGCTGCTTCAAAAAGTCAAGCCTCAAAATAAAACGACCACTTTTTTTTTTCTTTTGCCTCAGAACCAGCTTTCCCTATAGATTGCTGCTGTCCTTCAGCACTACTTGCAACTGTAGCGAATTAGAGTCTACCCCCCTCTGCTGGGCCTCTCAGCAGGCAGGCTAGATCACTGCTACTACACAGTTTTGCCTCAGCTTTTTTTCCCGCCAAAACCAGGCTGCCTCAGAGCACCCTAATCTAGTCTCCCCAGTTGGCACGTTCTTCCACTAGCGCACCTCCCCGTGAGGTACACCTAGAAGATTACCTACGCGCCTCAGATTGTCCCTGACTAGACCCCCCTTGCTCTGGGCACACTTGCCAAGGCTTTGCTGGACCGCTGGACAACTGGACCAGTCGTATCCCACACGCTGGACACCAATCAATGTGACAAACCCAGACCTACTGGGATCTGCCACACGTTAACTAAGCTGCCACCAACCATTCCCTATAAGAAGTCACACAGACCAGGGATGGATTTTTAAACAAATAAAAGAACAAGGTTTATTTAAATCACACACAGGGAAAATAAAATGATCAGGTGAATAAGATATAGTAACGTGGCTTAGTCTCATTCATACATGCACACAGTTTGGTTCACACAGAACCCTTAACTTGAAGCACAGACCCTGAACCTATCAGTTCTGGCTAACCAACAGACACCTGAACCTATCAGGTTGGTACTCTCACACACAGTAGTACCCTGTCTGACACACAGACTCCCACACCAGCTTCTTCTTCCCAGCTGCTGCTTCGTCACATCCCAGCGTGTCCTAAACTTCTCCACACACGCATCACATATATATACAGTACAGCCCCTCCTCCTGATGTCCCGCCTTCCACTCCCCATAGGATGGAACTTTCCCTCCAAACCCATGACAGACAGGTAACATCAGTGCTGTATGTAACAGTTGGCATCACAGAATTCTGCATGTCTACCTCATTTCTCATTCCTAGGCCAAAATCTTCAACAATGTTTGGTTCTGCTCTGTTTTCTCATTTTGTGTTTCAGTCACATATGATTATCAGCATATCTGATGGCTCTGCTTTGGTTGTTCCACCCTGGATGACCCTGCTAGTAATCCAGACTCATCACAGGTTAGCTTTGGGATGCATTGCTCTCACTTTCCCTGGCAGACTCAAAAGCCTTTACCATGTGACGGTGTGCATCCAGGCTTGCTGGACAAGTTGTTATTTGTATTATTATGTTTCAAACTACCCAGAGAGTGCTCCAAGCACTATAGGATGCTATATGAGTTGAAACAACTACTACGACCAATTATTATTACTATGAGAGGTTTTAATGCTCTTTTTAGTTTACTAAAACCTTAATTGTCTAATCCTGTATTGAGAAGTTAAATCTTAATAGCGAAGCCAGTGTGGTATAGTAGAAAGAGTGACAGAAGGATTCAAGGGACCTTCTCGCAAGTCCCCTTTCAGTCCTGGAAATTCACTGGGATGAGAAGAGGGACAACTAGTAAAAACAGTTATTAAATATCTCACTTACCTTGAAAGCTCTGTTACGGTCACTGTGTGTCAGTTCCAATTTGACAGCAGACAACATATAGCACACACACTTCTATTTATAGATCGATATACATCAGAATGCCCAGGAAAAAATGGTTCAAGTCCTTCGAGTTTAATAACTTCTTCAGGCCACCAGAGGGCAGTGCTCAACTATCCTAATTTTGATTATTCTTCTCACATTTATGGATGTATTGGCTAAAAGCCCGTTCATATGGGGATTTTAAACAAATCATATTATACTTATTATTAATTCAATATTTTAATGTCAACATCTGCCATATTTGAAATTGCATGTAAACAATGGAAGGTGTGGAAGGTGGTATACTTGATTGTTTTAGTTAGTGCTTCTTTAGCCACAGAGTAAGTAGATGGATTTAGAGAAGTCACATTTCCAGGCTTGGAAGCTGGAGGTCCACAGATATCATCCAACTGGTGTATAGTACGAGTAGTGTACTCCTATTCATTAAGCAGGAGCATTCGGTTCTTTCTAATCAAAATTTAAAGAAAGGAGGGGGCATGAATGCTCTCCCACTGACTTTACGTAGCTGAACACAATTGTTTATTGTTGTTGTTTGTTGTTTAGTCTTTAAGTCGTGTCTGACTCTTCGTGACCCCATGTACCAGAGCATGCCAGGCCCTCCTGTCTTCCACTGCCTCCCGGAGTTGGGTCAAATTCATGTTGGTAGCTTTGGTAACACTGTCCAACCATCTCGTCCTCTGTCGTCCCCTTCTCCTCTTGCCTTCACACTTTCCCAACATCACAATCTTTTCCAGGGAGTCTTCTGTTCTCATGAGATGGCCAAAATATTAGAGCCTCAGCTTCAGGATTTGTCCTTCCAGTGAGCAATCAGGGTTCATTTCCTTCAAAATGAAAGGGTTTGTTCTCTTTGCACTCTCCTCCAGCACCACAATTCAAAAGCATCAGTTCTTTGGTGGTCAGCCTTCTTTATGGTCCAGCTCTCACTACCATACATCGCTACTGGAAAAACCATAGCTTTGACTATGCAGACCTTTGTTGACAAGGTGATATCTCTGCTTTTTAAGATGCTGTCTAGGTTTGTCGTCACTTTCCTCCCAAGAAGCAGGTGTATTTTGATTTTGTGGCTGCTGTTACCATCTGCAGTGATCATGGAGCCCAGGAAGGTAAACTCTGTCACTTCCTCCATGTCTTCCCCTTCTATTTGCCAGGAGATGGTGGGACCAGTGGCCATGATCTTAGTTTTTTTTGATGTTGAGCTTCAGACCAATTTTTGCACTCTCCTCTTTCACCTTCATTAAGAGGTTCTTTAATTACTCCTCACTTTCTGCCATCAGAATGGTGTCATCTGCATATCGGAGGTTGTTGATATTTCTTCCAGCAATCTTCATTCTGGCCTGGATTTCTCCAGTCCAGCCTTTTGCATGATGTATTCTACATATAAGTTAAATAAGCTGGGGGACAATATACAGCCATGTCGTACTCCTTTCCCAAGTTTGAACCAATCAGTTGTTCCATATCCAGTTCTAACTCTTGCTTCCTGTCCCACATACAGATTTCTCAGGAGATAGATAAGGTGGTCAGGCACTCCCATTTCTTTAAGAACTTGCCATAGTTTGCTATGGTCCACACAGTCAAAGGCTTTTGTGTAGTCAATGAAGCAGATGTAGATGTTTTTCTGGAACTCTCTGGCTTTCTCCATAATCCAGTGCATGTTAGCAATTTGGTCTCTAGTTCCTCTGCCCCTTCGAAATCCAGCTTGTACTTCAGGGAGTTCTCAGTCCACGTACTGCTGAAGCCTACCTTATAGGATTTTGAGCATAACCTTGCTAGCATGTGAAATGAGTGCAATTGTACGGTAGTTGGAGTATTCTTTGGCACTGCCCTTCTTTGGGATTGGGATGTAGACTGATTTTTTCCAGTCCTCTGACCACTGCTGAGTTTCCAAACTTGCTGGCATATTGAGTGTAGCACCTTAACAGTGTCATCTTTTAAGATTTTAAATAGTTCAACTGGAATGTCATCACCTCCACTGGCCTTGTTGTTAGCCATGCTTTCTAAGGCCCACTTGACTTCACTCTCCAGGATGTCTGGCTCTAGGTCAGCAACCACAACATCTGGGTTGTCCGGGACATCCAGATCTTTCTGGTATAATTCTTCTATGTGTTCTTGCTACCTCTTCTTGATGTCTTCTGCTTCTGTGAGGTCCCTCCCATTTTTGTCCTTTATAATGTCCATCTTTGCATGAAATGTTCCTTTAATATCTTCAATTTTCTTCAACAGATCTCTGGCTTTTCCCTTTCTATTGTTTTCTTCTACTGTATTTCTTTGCACTGTTCATTTAAGAAGGCCCTCTTGTCTCTCCTTGCTATTCTTTGAAAGTCTGCATTCAGTTTTCTGTAACTTTCCCTATCTCCCCTGCATTTTGTTTCCCTTCTCTTCTCTGCTATTTGTAAGGCCTCCTTGGACAGCCACTTTGCTTTCTTGCATTTCCTCTTCTTTGGGATGGTTTTTGTTGCTGCCTCCTGTACAATGTTACGAGCCTCCATCCATAGTTCTGTCAACCAAAATCCTTAAATCTGTTCTTCACTTCCACTGTGTATTCATAAGGGATTAGTTTTATATTATACCTGACTAGCCCAGTAGTTTTTCCTCATTTCTTCAGTTTAAGCTTGAGTTTTGCTATAAGAAGCTGATGATCAGAGCCACAATCGGCTCCAGGTCTTATTTTTGTTGACTGTATAGAGCTTCTCCATCTTTGGCTGCAGAGAATATAATCAATCTGATTTCAGTATTGCCCATCTGGTGATGTCCATGTGTAGAGTTGCCTCTTGTGTTGTTGGAAAAGAGTGTTTATGATGACCAGCTCGTTCTCTTGACAAAACTCTATTAGTCTTTGCCCTGCTTCGTTTGAACTGCAAGACCAAACTTACCTGTTGTTCCTTTTATCCCTTGACTCCCTACTTTAGCATTCCAATCTCCTATAATGAGGAGAACATCTTTCTTTGGTGTCAGTTCTAGAAGGTGTTGTACGTCTTCATAGAATTGGTCAGTTTCAGCCTCTTTAGCATCAGTGGTTGGTGCTTAAACGTGGATTACTGTGATGTTGAAAGGTCTGCCTTGGATTCATTTTGAAATAATTCCATCATTTTTTAGATTGTATCCCAGTACAGCTTTTCCCACTCTTTTGTTGATTCTGAGGGCTACTCCATTTCTTCTATGGGATTTTTGCCATAGAAGAAATTCACCCATTCCCATCCAATTTAGTTCACTGACGCCCAGGATGTCAATGCTTATTCTTGCCATCTGTTTGACCACATCCAGCTTATCAAGGTTCATAGATCTTACATTCCAGGTTCCTATGCAGTATTTTTCTTTGCAGCATCGGACTTTCCTTTCACTTCGAGTCACGTCCGCAACTGAGCGTCCTTTTGGCTTTGGCACAACCACTTCATTAGCTCTGGAGCTACTCGTACTTTTCCTCCGCTCTTCCTCAGTAGCATGTTGGATGCCTTCCTGACCTGAAGGGCTCTTCTTCAAGCATCATATCATTTAGCCTTTTGTTTCTACCCATGGAGTTTTCTTGGCAAAGATACTATATATATATATACACAGTGGTGTTCCGGATTAACCTTCGCTGTGGGAAACATCGCTGTGCGGGAGGGAAAAAGCGATAGAAACGCATTGAACTTTGTTCAATGCGTTCCTATGGCTTTCAAACTCACCGTTCAGCGAAGTTCCTCCATAGGCGGCAGCCATTTTTGCGCCCTCCCCTCGCAGAACGAGGGCGCCAAAATGGCTGCCATCAGCTGTTCGGCGGGTCAAAAATGGCCGCCGGAACAGCCAAAAGGGGCCGGGGCGCAGCGTTTTCGCGCCCTTGGTAAGCAAGGGCGCGCGAAAACCCTGCCGGAAGCCCCGAAATGGTTGCGCGCAGCCATTTCGGGGCTTCCGCAGCGTTTTCGCGCACTCCCCTTGCTTACCAAGGGCGCGAAAACGCTGCGCCCCGGCCCCTTTCAGCTGTTCCGGCGGCCATTTTTGACCTGCCGAACAGCTGATCGGCGGGTCGCAAAGCGAAGGTCGGTAAGCGAGCAGCTTACCGACCTTCGCTCTGCGATTTTCGCCCATTGGGGCCATCATTGTGCGATCGCTTTAGTGATTGCAAAAGCGTCACCGTAGAGCGGATTCATCGCTCTACGGTGCGCTCGTTGTGCGAGGCACCACTGTATATATATTCCTAAATGCAACAGCTCCTAATTTCTTGCATTAAATTTCACTGGAATCTCACCCTCAGACCATGTTTTTTCATGCAACACTACCTGACATACCTTCATCTCTCTCACTGTTCCTCATTACCTGTTTTTCTCAGTGGCCAGAATGTTTTTGCTGCAGGGTTTGGTAGCAGCTGCTTTTTAATGAAAGAGATATAAATGGAGCACTTCTGTCTTAGAAAATTGCTTGCTGTGAACAATATGATGCAGTCAATAAGCATAATTTTAACACAAGAGGAAAAGAGGAATGCTATCATTCTGATTCTTTAAAGGGCCTAAACTGTAAAAAAAAATGTCTAAATTGGAATAAATGCATGAGGCTGAAAAACAGCTGGGAGAATGGAAAGATTTCATGGATCAAGGACAGTCTGAACTCACCTATGGCAACAGCAGGGAAAAGAAGGAGACACATTCTAGATGGGCGGTATATAAATCTAATAAATAAATAAAATTCACCCCAAAGACAAGGAAGTACAACCTGGATTATTTTTGTGTCCTTTCTTGCATTCCAAGAACCCCTGGAAAGAGTGTCCATAACTCAGAATTGACTTGGTGGCATGTAATTATAATTGTTTGTATAGCAGAATAAGAAAAAAGCTATGTTGGAAAAATAGACTCTTGCCATAAAACTCACAGCAGCAACCTGATAGGTGGCCAAAAACAGAGATAGCAAGGGGGAGACTCTTAACTCTACCGCCAGAGTCCTGTTTGCTGTTTACCCTGGCATAAGTGCCTTGGCATAAACCACAGCAACAAATTACAGTGGTGCCTCGCTAGACAATGATAATCCATTCCACTGAAATCACTGTTTAGCAAAATCATTGTCTAGCGAAAAGCATTTCCCCATTGGAATGCATCGAAACTTGTTTAACGCGTTCCAATGGGGAAGAATCGTTGTCTAGTGAAGATCAGCCATAGGAAAGCCGCTTTGCGAACCGCCGATCAGCTGTTTAAATAGCTGTCTTGCGAAGCTTAGGTCCCGAAAACACCTGTTTTGCGAGCATGGAAGGAGCTGTCAAAATCGTTGTCTAGCGAAAATTGGTTTGCGAAGCAGGGACGAAACATTGTCCATCGAAATTCCCCCATAGGAATCACTGTTTTGCGAATTGCTGTAGTGATCGCAAAAAGTCAATGTCTAGCGAAAAAAACTGTCATGCGGGGTAACTGTCTAGCGAGGCACCACTGTACTTATAGTTAAAAAAGATGCTGCTTGCATTCCTAGTCATGCACCAGTTGTGGGACTTGGTGCTTGATCAGGAATACAAGCAATAACTTGTCATCTAGCAGCTATATCCACCATCAGTTTTGTCCACTGCACTTATGCTGTCATGAATAACTAACAGGATTCTGGCCAAAGGGCACGTCTTTTTCATCCAGGAATTTCCTTGCATCTTTGATTAAAAGAATCAGGCAGGACATGATAGAAAACTCCTCTTTTCCTTTTCCTTTTCCTTTTAACTTCGCTGCTTGGAGATTGTAAAAGTGATTGGCCTTTAAGATAGGTTCATGTGTTCCTTTCTGATAGGCTCTTTGCCAGATGTTTGTTTGTCTTCTTATCAAGAGGAGCCTGCAAACTTGAATCCCTCTCTCTCAGGCAGGTGGTGCAAATTTTATTTCCAGCTCACCCCCCCCCCCGAACATGCAAAGCTGGCTTTTTATTAAAGGCCTATGAACCTGAACAGCAAGCTAGCTACAGTGATTGACACTTGATTATCGTCTTGTTGAGAGCTGTGCAATTTTCTCATTTTGGAGAAGGAAGGATATTACAGAAGCAGAACTAATCTGGGTGTAAACAAGCAAATCTGTTTGAATTCTGCCACTGGACAGGCCTTGGTGCCTTGGACAGTTTCCCGGTTTTACTCCTGCTGACAGCAGATGCTTCATTAAAATGAGTTAGTATCCTACAAGGAACAAAAAATGGTTATCGACACCACCTTTCTGTGTGCATTTTCTTCTCTAGGGTTAGGCACTGAGCAAAAATCAAAAGAACCCCCCAAGGGTCATTTGCCAAGCTGGCAGGCTTTAATCAGCAAACCTTAATTTCCTAAAGCTTTAAAGGACTAATTGCAGAATCCCTTGTAAACTGAGAATTTTAATTATAAATCTGGATTCAAGGAAGGAGCAATGCAGGAGGAGCATCAAAGAAGTGCTAAAGTAAATGAATCAAGATAAGGAAACAGTAAATAATAGAAATCATTGGTTCGAGATATATATAATTACTATAAGCACATTTGGCCAGATATGAAATTTAATGCTAGACAAGCACATGTAATTCATGAACTTTAGAAATGATGATGAATAATAATATTGGATGCTTTTGCATGTGAGGCACGTATATTGAAATATCAAATATGTGTGAATTATAAGAGTGATTATGTTGACAAGATTAGACATAGATTTTTTTGTCTATAAGAATGGAGATCTTTGATGAATGAACGGGCCTGTGTGGATACTGTAGATGGATAAGTAATCTTAAAGAAGAAATGAGAAATGTTTATGATGAGATTTAGAGAGATGAAAATGCAGATGAGAGAATTTTTAAATTTATTATAATCTTAGGACGTTAGATACTCAATTAGATATACAAAATAGGGATGTGAAATATAACATTTGTAGATGCACATGGATATACTATTCTTGTAGTCAGAAATTATGTAATAGATAAGCTGGTATGGGAAATACCTCCCCGCTTGTATGTTTTGTTAGTCTTGTATGTTTTGTTATTCTTGTATGTTTTGTTAGTCTTGTGCGTTATTGTCTTGTAGGTTTTTGTTTGTTTTGTAGGTATGTATGTTTTAAAAATAATAAAATGTTCAAAAAAAAAAGATAAGGAAACAGTAACTTGCTGAAAGCTAGAATTCCTTAGTCATATAATGAAAAATAAAAATTACAGAATACTACAGGTTGTCGCTGAAGAGGTGTGGGAAGGAGCAGAATGTAACGGCTGAAGAACATTTCTGACTGGTTGAGCTGCAACAAGTGCGTTGTTGTTTAGAGCTGCTGCATCCAAAGTCCTAATGGCCATGATGATGTCCAATTTAGAAAAGGAGGAAGAGGAAGAGAAGAAAAAGAGGGAGGAGGAGGAGGACCGATCTTTGGCACCTCACTTTCATCCTCTTGCTGCTGTTGCAAAATAGAGGGGATTAAGATATAAATGCCTATTAAATGTTAATATTAAAACCATCAAGCATACTTTGTTTCATTTTTTAGCTGTTTCGAGGATGGAGATGGGCATCAAGCTGCAGTTTCTATGCTGAAACACAGAATGGTGTACGGCATGTGATCACCAGCATTTGTTCCAGCACTGCAGTTCTTAAGCCAAGATATAGTATTATATCATGTTTTATGCTTTATTTCCCCTTTGAAAGTGTTTGTGTGTGTGTGTGTGTGTGTGTGTGTGTGTGTGTGCGTGCGTGCGTGCGTGCGTGCGTGTGTGTGTGTGTGTGTGTGTGTGTGTGTGTGTGTGTGTGTGTGCACGCACACAGAGACATAGCCATTATTCAAAGGCAGAAGTGTATCCTAAATTTCAGTTTCTTTCTGCCAGTGTTCACGGGAGACATTGTGCTGCTAACAAAGAGACAAATGGTTTGCTCAGCAAGCGAATTGGCAAACATTCCCTCTGAATGACAATTTTGCAGAAGTGCAGTTTCACAGAAACAGTGAAGAGTTCATATAAGCTCACATAGGGCGAGATCCATAAATTGGCACACACAGTATGCAGAAAATATAATACTAAAACAAGCTGCCTTGAGTCCTTTTAAGGAGAAAGACAGGGTAAAGATATTTTTAAATAAATAAATAAAGGACACATTGGAAGTTTGAACCAAGTGATACAAATTCCTGCTCCAAAATCCATTTCAATGCAGTGCAGAGACCCATAGCTGTAGGCTATGGCCAAACCCACTCCTCTAAGACTATGGTTCCCAAATACAGATCCTCAGATATTTTGGGGGGGATGTTAGTTCTCAGAAGCCCCCGACCCCACCATGGCTAACAGTTGTAGATTCTGAAGACTCTAGTCTAACAATATCTTGGGGACAAGACTGGGAATCACTGCTTCAAGCAGCAGTATCCGCCCACCACTGACTCCTTGCCTTTGCAAAAGAATGCAGGAAAGAGCTGGGGGTGGGGTGGGAACAGGATTGGGTGGAAATTCAGTCTGGAGAATGGGAACTCACAACTCTGTCACTTCCTGCATAAGTAGTTGCTGACTTGGATGGCTCCAAGTAACCATAAACAAATCCAGAGAGTACATGTTTGTTTTGTTTTCTTTCTATTTTTCTTTTCTTTTCTTTTTCTTTTTATCTAGGGCTGTTAAAAACACCCAAGCAGACTATTTGCTTCCATGTTCCTCACTTCAAAAGCAACCTTTGTTTCTTGGTGTCAAACTGGACTGTGCATTTCATACATTTTAATCCAAGTATCTGCTCAGCTGGTACAAGATTTTTGTTTTCAGGGCATGCAATGTCCCTCAACTACTCATCTTGCATTTAGCACGCTTTGTTTTATGATTGGTTGTTGGGAGGTAAATATGGGCTTTATTTGCATGTCAGATAGTTAAAGCAAGTACTCCCACTGTGGGAGACAAAAGGGATCAAATTGAGTTCATATATATATATATTTCCCTTCATGTCTGCTTTGGTCTTGAAATACTAGGAAGTGTCTGTAGCCAGGTTCTGAAAAACTTACATTTTTGGACTGCAACTTTCCGATACAGAGATCCTCCAGTAAAGCATGGTCATGAGCCATGCTGGTTGGAGGTTTCTGGATATTCTAGTTAGGGTTGCAATATTCTATTTCTTCAAATTAGGACAACAGTATGTACATATTATGCAAATTAATTTGCATGTTGTACAAACCACTCATAAAGTCTCACTATAGTCCAGCTTTGCTACCATTTATGTGGTGAATGCTGAGAAAGTGAGCAACAGTTGATAGGGGAAACCAAGTTTCCTCCTCAGTCATGGAGCTTTCTAGTTGACCTTGCATCAGCCACTACTTCTCATCTAAACTACGGTAACTTTTCAGGGAAATGGAAATAAAGAGGGAGAAAAGAAGCATGTAAGAGAGCCTTGTATGTTGCTGGCACAGTATATTATTAGCTTGATTTTTACTCTGAATTGGCATTCTTATACATCTTCTCTGAGTAGCACTCACTTTTTTCTCTCTTTATGATTGCAGCCCAAATGGAAGAAGTCCAAAGCTGGAAAGATGCCAATCTATTGATTCTTGATATAAGAATGTTTGGTCACTGGCTTTAGTAGAGAACCTGGTATTCCTAATTAAGGAAATTTCCCCCAAAAGACAAACCATTTCAGTACACTATGATATAATTTCTCTCCCTCCCTCTTTTCAAGGGTGGTGTTTACTTCTGGTAAACTTTCCAATTTGACATCTGCTTCCGATTTGACATCGGTTCCCCTTGACATCTGCTTAATGCAAATACAAAGAACTAATGTTATTTGTCCCTAGGCTTTAAATCAATCCATTGCCATCCTTTACTCTATCACCTCTTGCCCCATCCATCTCTGTCTCAGACCTCTCACTCACATTGCAGGCTCCGAAGCCACCTTCTTCTCTCTGATGTGTCTGCACCCAACTGCTCTACATCAGATTCAAGACTGATCTCCTCAACACACACACATCTGCTCTTCATCGAGTTTCTCTCCCAGCCAATTGGAACCACTCTTACCAACATTCCATGCTCTCCGCTCTATCCATCTTGCCACATATTTATTTATTTATTTATTTATTTATTTATTTATTTATTTATTTATTTATTTATTTATTGTATTTATACCCCGCCTATCTAGTCATTTCGACCACTCTAGGCGGCTAAAGGTAAAGGTTACTTAAAGGTAAAGGTTCCCCTTGACATTTAGTCCAGTCGTGTTCGACTCTAGGGGGGGTTGCTCATCCTCGTCGCAAAGCCATAGAGCCAGCATTTGTCCGAAGGCAGTTTCCATGGTCACGTGGCCAGCACGATTAGACATGGAATGCCATTACCTTCCCACCATAGTGGTACCTATTTATCTACTTGCATTTGCATGCTTTCAAACTGCTATGTTGGTAGGAGCTGGGACAAGCGATGGGAGCTCCCTCCGACTGCTGGTCTTCCGACCTTGCAGCACAGAGGCTTCTGCGGTTTAACCCACAGCACCACCACGTCCCTTGCCGTATACTTACCAAACCATATAAACATTTAAATATGACTGGGCATCCCAGCCCTCCTTTTTATTTTTGTCTTGGCTACTATAAAAATTCTTGTCGTCCCTTTGTACAAATTGTTAAAAGGTCATAGTTAGGATGCTGACCTGACTTCTGTCACCCTTTTCTTTTGCTTTTCATTTGTTATTCACCATTCATAGAGTTTCCTCAGTAACCCATCGGGGTGTCCTTTTCTCCTGGTTACCAGAATAGTCTTCTTAATTATATTTCTGATTTTAGTTCACAGTCCATTACCATTATGGTCAATTGAGCTTAGTAATGCAAATTGGTTCTTCACATGTTATTTAACTTCCTCAGGAATGTTCTGTGAATTATGTAATCATTCTATGATTGTTTCACTGATCTTCCTCAGCTTTACCTTAATATTTGATATTAATTGATCATGGTCTGTACTACAGCCTGCTCCTTAAGTTTTCATCAATCCATTTTTATTTCTTTTGGCTACAAGCTTTTTTTTTTCTTTTTGGAACTTTTACCTAAAGAATTGTTGGGATGTCTTCACTCAACAATGTTTTGAATGTGTTTTGATGTTGCTAAGGTTTTTTCATATCGTATTTGTTGGATTCTTTTATATTTGTATACTCGCCATTGTTAGTGTTAAATACTCTCTTTAAATGAGGTAAGCTGGCTTGGGTACTTTTAAAGAATAAAGGCGGAATACAAATATCTTAAACAATAAATAAATATGGTTACAATAAAAGTAGTTTTGTACTCTCTTTTTTCGCTGTATGTTTGAAAGTAGCTCTCAGGCAGTACCCATCAGCAGTCGCCATCGGCCTCTGAGATGCTGAACAGGAAGCAACAGGTGAAGAAGAACAGGTGACTCGCTTGGTAAGCAGTGAGAAATGTGTCAATAATGTGAATGCTTGCTAATATCCACAAACTGATTAGTACTGTAATGGTCGCACGGCGGAAACAGCCCTTCATGTTTCCCTATGGAAAGGACTTGTGGGTTCAATTTAGGAATTACATTTAGCATTTTAAGGACTGCCTCTGGATTTTAAAAAATGTTATTTCTGCAGTGCAATTTGCTCGCTTTCTCTAGAACATGATTTCCTGCTTGGTTTTATTTAGACATTATCTCACCATAACTGCTGCTTCCTATGGGTTCCTTCATGTTTCTCTGCCTTACAGAAATGCTCCAATATTTAGTAGAGGCATCCTTTGTGCTAACCAAGCCAATTTTCACGGAGGCTTTTTTTTTTAATTTAATTTTTTTACTTCAGGGCAATTGTGGCACCATATCAACAACTTCTCTGAAGTTTTCTGAAATGCAGACCTTGCTGTCTGAATAGCTGTTCACTCTGAGTATTAAAAAGTTTTGGTATGATACACAGCTCTACACAATGGAAGGTCCAACTGACATTTTGCAAAAGAAACTCTTCAGAAGTCCACTGACCATTTTGCCTTATACCAATCCATCAATCGATCAACTTCTGTTTTTTGGGGGGGGGGGGGAGGGAGTATTACATGGCATTATTATAGTGCTCTTATTACTGCTCTGATTTTTGCCATCCAATCTTTTTTCTGATTTTGTATTTTCTCAAATCTTTCTCTTGAATATATATCTTTCTCCATATTTTGCACTGCTTTTTAATACCAATCTTGACTGTTCCTTTAGCTTATATTGCTATTTCTAGGATTGCTGACGTTGCTTCTTTTCTATCTTTTCTGTCCAACATTTCCTACTTGATCTTCACTGGGACAGGACAGAGGAGACATCTTGCATGTGTTCTCATGAGGTGAGGGAGGAGCCACAGCTCCCTACATCTTTAGCTTGGTTAGCTTGAACTTGGTTTCCTATTATCTTTCCTACCTCAGTGTATTTCTCCTATAAATAAGAAATGTGACTGTGATTTATTTCCAAAGGAAGAAATGTGCTCTACTAACCATTCTAGTGTTCGGGGGCCGAAGTCAGTTATGTGCCATCATCAAGTTGGAACTGACTTATAACAACCCTAATAGGGCTTTCAAGGTGATATATTTAAGGAGTGCTTTTACCGGCTCAACTCCCCCAGTGCATTTCCATGCCCAAGTGGGGATTTGAACCCAGGTCTCCA
The DNA here is from genome assembly GCF_051106095.1 of Pogona vitticeps. Taxonomy (NCBI): domain Eukaryota; kingdom Metazoa; phylum Chordata; class Lepidosauria; order Squamata; family Agamidae; genus Pogona; species Pogona vitticeps. The sequence goes on along the minus strand of NC_135783.1, from coordinate 59,563,400 downwards.
GAGTCTTGGCCCATCACTCTACCTACTATACCACACCGGATACCTCCAGGAAACAAATCTGCGTATTAATTTACCATATTTACCGGCGTACAAGATGACTTTTTTGGCCCCAAAAACATGCCTCCAAGTGGGGGGGTCCTCTTGTATGCCAGGTGCATTTCATTTGGGCCAGGGGCCGTGCCGGCCGGAGAGGAAGGCAGGCGGGCAGGCAGGCAGACGGTCCGGAGGGAGGAAGGGAAGCAAAGCTGGCCATGGCTGAGCAGCCAGAGCCCACTGCCCCGTGCCGCTGAGCCCACTCGACTGTGCGCCGCCGGAGAGCTGCTTCTCCTTCCCCTCCTCCTTCTCCTCCGTCTCCCACTTCCTTTCTCTTCTCGCCCTTACCCCAAAAACATGCCTCCAAGTGGGGGGGGTCGTCTAATACGCCCAGTCGCCTTGTATGGCGGCAAACACGGTAGTGTTGCTTGCTCTGCTATCATCACCTTTAGGACACAAGACAGTCAGCCCAGCTCCAAATACCAGTTGCTATATGGCAACAGCAGCACTGCTGATGCTGAGCAGGTGTGGAACTGATCACTTGGTTAGATGAGAGGCCTCTGAATGCTGAGCAGGATCTTAATGTCCTGATTTAATTTTGAAAGCAATGTAGCTGGTTGATGTGTCACCAATTGCCAGTTGCTTTATACTGCCTCAGTTGCAGCTCTGGAACAGCAATGCCATTTCAGTTCTAATTACAGGTTATCTCTAATGTATAGGGTAAAGGATCTCATTTTCAGCCCCCAGCTTTCTAATTAAAGTGTGAATATGAGCTTACCTTCTGTATCTCATGGGAGGAGAGTGGGAGGAAAGATGCAAACCACATATTATATGATATCTGAAATTAGGCTTTTATTGCATTGCAATTCACAGGAGTTGCATCAAAAGTGTTAGAAAATGTGGACATTGAAGCCTTTGTGAGATATTTAACATTCCAGCTTCTTTCTCCTTCTGCATGTCATTCTGGCATGATGTTAGCCAGATAACAGTGGTGTTTATCACTGGAAGATTGGGCAGAGTGTACTTTGCCCCAGGTCCATGTACTGTGTGTCAGTCAAACCTCTTAATTCATTCCAACTGTGCGGAGAATATGTAACCTTTTGAGATCATTCTTCACAACCCAGTCGGGGGCCTTTTGTCTTTATGTACATAAAAAATCAAACTAAAAATGGCAAACCAAGTGTCTTTTAGAAGGAACAGATACACATTTGCTTTCGCAAGGCGCTGAGGCTGCCGTCCAAGGCACTGCATGAAGAGAAATGTATGAGAAAACATCAGTTCTGTTTTGCTTTCCGTTCTGCCAGCTGGTGTCCCCAGACAGCTCATAGAAAGGAATGCTTGACTGGTCCAGGTTCTGATCTGGAGGATTTTTTCCCTTTTTGTACTCATAATTTTCCACAGTGAGCATGGCCTTCAGTATGTGCCAAAGATATAATAAGTTACTTTGAACTGAACTTGAGTTTATGTGGAGGGGCTTGTAGGCATTCAGTCTGAAGTCTTTCCACCCAGCTACAGCAGCAATGAGATAGGCAGGGCAGTGGGGAAACTGGTGTTCTTTTGAATTCAATGCTTTCCAATGGGCTGGAAACTCACCGTCCAGCGAAGATCCTCATAGGGCGGCCATTTTCTGTGGGAGCCATTTTATTTAACCAGCGGCCATTTTGAAACTGCCGATCAGCTGGATGAAAATCGTCGTTTTGCGAAGAATTGGTTCCCTAAGCAGGGAACCAATCATCGCATAGCGAAAAAACCCCATTCAGACCATCATTTTGCGATCGCAATAGTGATTGCAAAAAGATTGTCGTAATGCAGGGCAATCGTAAAGCGAGGCACAACTGTATAAGAATTTGCCATTCAGCTGAAGGCTGTTCCATGAATCCACACATGATTAGTTCTGCCATTCCTTTCTGCAGCTTGATACTGAATAGCATCAAGTTCACTGGAATTTGCATCCAATTTTCTCTTTTAAAGTCCACTTCTGTTTCTCTTTCAGAAATCTTTAACAAATCTTTAAGAAATGTTTAAGAAACCCACTTCTCTGTTTAATCTTTTGTAAAAAATATTTTATACTGATGAAAAGCACTATAGTGCTAAGCTGTGTTGCAGAAAAAATGATACTAGAAATAAAACGTGCTTTCAGAAAAGATCAATATAAATGGAAATGTTTTAGAAAAGGCACTCTATTAAGTGAATAAAGAAGATTGTTGCATAGATGATGGGGAAAATATTGATAACATGGGCTCAGGACTTGGTACTTCCACAAAAAACAAATTCTCCATCTGGAAAAGCTCTGATACACATGTTGAATCTACACACATCTCTACAGTACTTCTTGTGCTCAGCACTTAGTCTTATCTGGCAATGGATGAGACTTTTGTGTAAATTAATTTTATAAGGATTTATCAAAATTCACCAATTTCTTCATATTCCAGATTGAACAAAGTTAAGTTTTTAAAAAATGTGAATGTGGGAGGAACTGAAACTGGGGAATCCATTCATCAAGGCAGAAGGCTTCAAGTGCTTCATTTTTAAAAGCATAATTTAAACCCCTGTGTGTTCAATCCTGATAGTGTCGACTCTTCCTCCCTGCCTTGAGCTTCTTCATCTTTCATGCTTATGTGGCAAGTGAATATACTATGGTCTTCCTCAGACTGGGAATAGATGTAAATATTGCATTTGGCTAAGGCAGATGGAGGAGATTCTCATTTCAATTTGTTTTTGAAGTGCTGACTCGGATGCAAAAATCCCTTCATATGTGGAATGGGAAAAATGGAAGATTCAAACAGCTGAATGTTGCAGACAGATTTTACCATCTCTGCTGTCAGCCATCCACCAAGTCTCTCCACCAAAACCAGCTGGTGAATTTAGGTCCACAGTCTGGCATCTCTGCTCTGTATTTCATTTCAGCAAAGCCCTCCTGGCTAATTTAATAAACATTTCATAGGTGCTGTTGTTGCTGCAGCTCCCTTGCTGGATCCTTCCCCCCCCCCCCCGACTCCTATTTAACTTTTGGCCAATCTTTGCACCTTTTGTGAGAGCCATGAAAATGTTGTTGCTTCCCAGCCAAAGCTTCAAAATGTCATTTGTGTCAGTATGAACACAATTAGGAGTGATTCCAAAGCCAAAGTACTTCCATTGCCACCCTGGAGACCTGGCCTCAATGTTAACAGAATTTAAATGTCATAAAAGTAAAATAACACCTTAATTTGAATATAGTGCTGTTAGCTCTTCATGTCTGTGTGTGTGGTTTGTTTTTGTTTTTAATTAATGACTGCATGCTTATTTGTTTCTTCTGTTCCTGTAATACAGAGGCTGGCAACGTACAGTCCCCATGCAGCTCCCAGCCCACCACACCCTAATTTTTTACTTGTCTGAGCTGGCTGGATAGCTCAGTGGTTTAAGAATCTGACTGTGGAGCTAGAGGTTGGAAGTTCAATTTCCTGCTGTACCTCTGCAAGTAGAGCACAGCCTGTGCGGGCTTGTGCAAGCCACCAGAAGAAAGAAATGGTAAACCACTTCTGCATACTCTCTACCTAGAAAACCCTGAAATGGGTCATCATAAGTCAGAACTTACTTTACAGCACTTTGTCGTTGTTGTTGTTGTTAAACACCAAGCACAGTCAAAATTATAAAAACATTGACTGGCATTATATAACAGATACGAGTCTTAACCAAAAACGTAGGTATCTGTTAAATATCAACACAGTATGTATGCTGTTCCTAATATTGCCATTTTTGGTAGCTTTGATGATGTGATTTCTGAGATCTGCAACTGCTTATAGCACTGTATTCGCGAAGGCTTTCACGGCCGGGATCTAATGGTTGTTCTGGGTTTTTTGGACTCTTTGGCCGTGTTCTGAAAGTTGTTCTTCCTGACGTTTCGCCAGTCTCTGTGGCTGGCATCTTCAGAGGACTGGAGTAGGAACTCTGTCCATGCTCTGTTCTGTTTGTTGGATTGTTCAGGACGCTAGTTAAAAACTATCCATTCAGTTCATAGCTATTTTCATAGCAAGGCAAAGGTTCACATGTATTTTAAAAAGGGTCTTCATGGTGGAACAGGGAAAGAGTCAGCCTTGCCTCCCTCAGCAAGGTTGTTACAGTTTAAAAATTGATTGTGTGTGCATGTGTCTGGTCTCTGGGTGTCTGTGAATTTCGTTGTATGTGTATATACTTACAATGACAATAAATTATTATTATTATTATTATTATTATTATTATTATTATTATTATTATTATTATTATTATTATTATTATTATTATTATTATTATTATTATTATTATTAAAATTTAAAAGTTGTTTTCAAAGGTGTCTCACAGAAGTGCATTAAAAAGTGAAAGTAGTTAAAAAACACAGCTGGGGGAAATTGTATGCCTTACAACCATTTGTTTTCAGTACACAAAGTAAGTGATAAGATAAGAAGGCAGAAATACAGTAGCTGATTCATTTTGGGCCAGTTTTTGCAATGAAAAAAGTAAACAATAGCATGTTTATATTATGCGAACAGGGACAACAACAGAGGAGAAAAATGGAGTACATATTATTTTGCTGCTTGAGCTACATGTATCCATAATGTCAATTAACAAAGAAATATCACAAAATAGATGTGGAAACCTGTGTTAAACACATGAGAATAGCCATATATTGTACAGAAGAAGATTGTACAAAACAATTTAAAAGGAAAAAAGAAATAAAAATTATTTTAAGTAGTTTGCTTCCTGATAAGCAAGTAGAAAAGAAAAACAAAAGTGTTGTTCATTTTATAAGGCTTTAGCCTCATAATGAATAATTAATAATACCCTAATTCAGTGTGATGGGACGTGGTGCCACTGCGGGGGATGCGGTGGCTGCAGGGTCAGAAGACCAGCAGTCGTAAGATTGAATCCACGCGACGGAGTGAGTGCCCATCGCTTGTCCCAGCTCCCACCAACCTAGCGGTTCGAAAGCATGCAAATGCAAGTAGATCAATAGGGACCACTCGGTGGGAAGGAAGATTTAGCATAAATCAAAAGAGGAGAGGAGAAGGAGATAAATTATAAAAAAAACCTTTGCTTGTTGTTCAGCTTATGGCAACTAGGAAGATTAGGTTTCAAACAATGATATGGAAACTGTAATATCCCTTCCAAAGAATTAATTTTACATGCATTTGCCTTGGTATGGCTCTTTGTGATTCTTATTCAGATATAAATGGGTCTTAGGACATTGATATACCTCTTTATACAAAAGGATGGGGTGACAGTTTAGGAAAGAGGTCCCACACTGGAATGGCACTTGCTTTGATATAAATTTTATTTGATTATAAAAAGTTAAATAGGCTATTTGCTATTTACAATAATATATTAAATCTGTATCTCTGAAGGAAATGACACCTTGATTTCTACAGTCTGCCCTCACTTCTCTGTGCATTTCCCCCTGCAAGTAAGATAATACTCTATCACTCAAGGGGGATTCCTGCGGTATTTTCATGGTTCTGTGGGGAGAAATATAATTAATGAAACCTGGAGGCAAATATAACTGCCATCCATGATAATAACAGAACACTTGAGGTTGGTTCCCGTTTTTGAAGTCTAGCACTCTGACCATTACACTATGCCAGCTCTCTCAGATCTGTGTTTGCGTATGTTATTAATGATAACAAAGATGAAATATATGGGGGAGAACAGCAATTAATCTCCTCAGTTTGCATAACAGGAAAAGTTCATATTAATTTGTAGAATATATAAATTTGCATGTCTAATTTGCATAATATGATAAATAGGATGCCCAAGAACTTGACTATGGCAGCTTTAGCAGAAAGTGCCTATGCACACACATCCTTTATTTACTTATTTATTATATTTCATCCTGCCTTTCCACCAGAAAAAATAGCACTGATCCCTAAAAAGAAACTAAGTAGGATCAACAAAGATAACAAACTTCACAGAGTGATTCAAGCATTGTCTACCCCCATGTTTCTGTGGACTGAAAGAAGTAGATATGTTTAGCCTTGAAAAAAAAGAAGAGGAGATATATTAGCACTCTTTGAATACCTGAAAGGTTGTCCTACAGAGGAGGGGGCAGGATTTGTTCTCAATTATCTGAGAGTGCAGGACATATAATAATGGGCTCAAATTACCAGAAGCCAGGTTTCAGTTAAATATCAGGAAGAACATTTCTAGAGTACAACAATGGAATCAATTACCTCAGGAAGTAATGATCCCTCTAGCACTGGAAGCATTCAAGAAAAAGTTAGACAACCACCTGGCAGATAACCTTCAATTTGATTGAGCAGGGGATTGGATTTTATGATTTTATAGTCCCCTTCCAACCCCATTATACTGTGATTCTATGACTAGCAGATTCACAGAATAGTCATAGGGCACTCATAGAAGAAGATTTGCTCATGTCTCTGAATGAAATCTTCAGCTAGCCTGCCCTAATTTGGTGCAGTCTGACACCCATGGTAGTAGAGGTCCAAGGGCGCTGGGTGAAGTTTCAGAAAATCATACACTTCTGTGTGTCTCCAAGTAGGGAGACAGATCTTACGACAAGTGGCCCTGGAGGAGGAGAAAAATGATTTATTTATTTTTTTAGCCAACATGGCTACTCCCTCAGAAATTCTACAGATAGTACTGAAACTTCAAATAACTTGCATAGTTGTTGGGTTTTGCAGACAAGAGACCTGTTTCACTGGGACTTTCACTTAGTAGATAGACAATAAATGGCATTGTGCTTTGCATGATTGGTCGGACAAAAGTTGAATTGATCAAATATGAATTAAATGTGGCCTTGCCCACTTTGGTTTGGCTGCATCTGTCATGTCCATGGCGCTTGCATTTAAGCCTATCCATTGCTGGAATTTGGCCCTGAATCTTTTCCCAGTTTGCAGTTTAAGCCTCCAGATAAGAAATGATCCCACCAGAAGTTATGCCAAACTTAGCTGGTAAAGGTGTGTATCATAGATAAAAGGAGCAAGTTGAAAGGAATTGTGACATCTAATAAACAGTGAGGTACATGGAAAAAGAAAGTTATATTCTGGACCTTTAAGGAGCAAGCCCAGAAGCCTGCAGTGTTAGCTGGCCATGGCAACTTTCAGTTTCAAAGGGAATGTTTTTAATTTGGGGCAGAAGGTCATGAGAACAACTGGGTCTGCAAGATGCTTAGGGTGACATTGGGCTTAGATTGTTGTTGTAGCAGCCATGGAGAACTCAACAGCTAAGTTGCTTTGTTGTTTTTAATCTATTCTAGGAGATAATAATTTTTTAAAAATAATTAGTTGGAGGCATCTCCGTCTAGCCTTGTTTGCCATATTCAGAATTTGGAAAGCTCCTATGTGACAAAACAGTGTGTTCTACTTTAATCATAGAGCCTTTGCTTCATTTGTAAGCATCTCTCATCTCGCAGCCTTGCTTCTTCCATAGGATTCTCATGAGGATGAAATGCCTATAAGGACTATAGGCACGAAATGAATGGCATGAATAAGCCACTCGGCGACCTGGCAGAGACGCTCGTCATCCCGCCTTCTGCCAGGACTGGCTAATCTATTGCGAGCAACGGAGCGATTGGAAGGCACTGTGGAGCTTGCTGGAGTGGTGTAATCGTGAGCGGACAGTTATCTCCACCGGGGGGGGGGTATTCTTATTTGTTCACGAACACCCACATCTCTAATCACCAATTTATTGATTAGGTCTAAAACATCATCTCTTTTAACCTGTATCTGGTTTAATTCATTAGTCAGGAGGGGCTGTTCAGGCAGCGGAACCTGCCCAAAATATTCTGTCGTGAAGACAGATGTGAACAACTCATTTAATCTCTCTGCAATCTCTAAGTCCCCCTTTACCTTCCCTTTCCCTCCCTCACCATCCAGAGGTCCAGCTGCTTCTCTGGCAGGTTTCCTGCTTCTAACATATTTAAAGACACTTTTATTATTCCCCTTTATATTGCTTGCCATCCATTCCTCAATGTCTTTCTTTGCCTTCTGTATCATCTTCTTACATTTCTTTTGCCAGAGTTTGTGTTCCTTTTATTTTCCTCATTTGGGAATGATTTCCATTTATGGTAGGACCCCTCCCTGCCCTTCAAAGCCTCTCTAACTCCACTGGCACCCTCTTGGACTTAGTTGAGCCCTTTTTTCTTTGCTGTACAGACTTCCGCTGGGCCTCTATTACCGTTGTTTTAAATAGGCTCCATGCACTCTAGAGATATTGAATTCTTTTTACCTTCCCTTTCAGCTTCTTTCTAACTAGTTTCCTCAACTGGGGGAAATCCGCCCTTCAGAAATCAAGGGTTTTTGTGTCAGATTTGCTTGGCACTCTCCCCCGCCCCCCAGCATGCATGAAGAAAGAGATCGCAGCATGGTCACTATTCCCTAGCAGCACAGTGGCATTCACATCCCTAACAATATTAAATCCAAAGTCACCTGTCCTCTGGTGGGCTCCATGACAAGTTGTTCCAAGGCACAGTCATTTAGCATGTGGAGAAACCTGGTCTCTCTTTCTTGACCTGAACATACATTGACCCAGTTGATATGAGGATAATTAAAGTCTCCCATGATTACAATCCTGTTCCTCTTGGACACCTCCCTGATTTGTCTCCTCATTTCAAGGTCCCCCTCAAGTTTTTGATCTGGAGGATGATAGCACCCCCCCATCACATCACTCCTTAGGCCTGGCAGTTTAAACCGCAGTGATTCTATGACGGAATCAGACCCTCCGTTCATTTCCATTCTGCTGGATTCTCCTCCTTCTCTGACATAGAGTCCACCCTGGACACAAGGTTTTGTCTCTAGCAACACCTCAGCTGTAGTACTTTCTCCCAATGAAAGCTGAACTTCTGGTGAGAGGTAAAAAAATTGTATACTCTCAAACGTTGGCCTTTGAAACTGGACATAAACTCTTTTTTTGTCTTTTAAAGAAATGTTTTGTCTATTTTATTGTTCATCATCTCAGGGGTGGGGTGGGGAGTCCTGGCAGGCAGAAAAGCAATAAATAAAATTTATTGGAGGACAGAGCCAAATGAGCCACAAGGCTTATCCTATTCCTCTAAAGTGCCCTGCTGTTCTCAGATGTAGTGGAGGATGTAATTCCATTGCCAGCATTCAGCTAATAGTCCAGTAGGTTGCTAAATATAGAATGGGGGTGGGGGCACCATCTTATTCTCAAATAGGATGTTCAGATATTAGAGTCCACTACAGAAATTGGAACATGGATGATCCACATATCTGCTTGCTGTCCTTCAGCATCCAGTAGAGTGTCTACTTACACATCAATGAAAAAGAGTGCAAAAGAGGATATTATTTGCATAACATTGTATATGTCAGTTTCTATGTACAGGTCCAAAATGAGATGTGCTTTCTATAGTTTCAGTGGAATTACAGTGCATCTCACTGAATGAGGAAGGATGTAGCCCCGTGTCCTGTGTGTTTGCTATATCTCCTGTCCAGGTGCTAACCATAGTTAAGCAGCTTCAAGATGACTGATTTCGGTCAGATTTGAATTGGACAGAAATCTGTACCTTGTACAGAAGTATATGTGACAAGCCTGAAGAAGAAAGACTCACGTGGGTGTGTTGATATCAGACCAGGGCAGCACATCCATCAGTGAGCAAGTTGTTTCATTTTACAGGAACACTTTTATTCAACAAACCTCAGCCACTGGCAGCATCAGAGACTACACTATGAAAGGCGTCCATTGTTGTTTCTAAAGTTGCCATGATTGGCACAGTGATGGGCCCCATTTACAGCTCCTTCTCAGGGAGTTGGCATTTCTAATTAACTTTGGAAGTTGCTTGTGTGAAAGAAAAGCCAGAAAAGGTTAGGTGTTTGACATTTGAAGAGGCAGTAAATAACAAAATTTGATAAGGCCATGAAGCTGGCACAGTCTTTCAAAGCATTTTCCAGATAAATAATGTAGAAACAAGAAGCATTGCTAGAAGAAATATTTTCCAAATGATATCTTCTGAAAGAGCTGACTTGGAGTGGAGTGGAGTGGAGTGGAGTGTGCTTGGAATATGCCAGAATTACTGGGCTGTTATCTTCCCTCCCAGATATTATTCTGTACTGGGCTCTTGGAGAGAGAGAGAGAGAGAAATCATGCCCAGGAAAAGAGGATAACACAGTATTTTGTTTACAAGGTATTGCTGATCTGGCTCTGAAAGGAGTAAGCTACATGTGGATATACAGTCAGCGCTTTTACATTACTTCACCTATACATGCTTCTAATAACTATGCCTGAGATCTGACTTGTACCTGAGAACATTTCCTTGGTCACAGCCCAAATGATATGGAGAACATTTTTCTATTGTGTTTCTCTATCATTTGGGCCTACTGACACACACCTTCATGACATTCTGGCAATAATGTCAAATAATGAAGCAGGGAGGGAGGGACATGCATATGTCAGTGTACATGCAAACCCATCTTTAGATTGCAATCATCTCTGTTTAGAAAGTTAGGGCAAAGTTATTTGAGTCATGGCTACCACCCAGTGCCATTGCTGATACTTGTTTCACTGAAGGATCAGTACAATCATGCTTGACCCCTAAATGAAAGAATCAGTCCAGTAGTGTTTATTATTGTTGCTGTTAATTCCACTTATGAATCAGCCTACAAGTGAATGACAGGATCTGGGTGGCAGCAGGGCTTCCCCTGCACCACTGCCCTGGCAGCTACAGGATCAGGGCCAGCTTGGTCCCAGGAAGAACTCAGCGTTTGCAGGATCAAGCCCTACTGGGGCAGCTGGTGCCGGGGCTCTCATGTTGGGAGTTGTGAGGAAAGGTGTACTTAAGGAATAGCTCTCCCTCCTAGAAGTTACCTCAGCAACATAGGTCTTTGGCTGTGTTGTTCCTGCTTTTGAGCCCTGGTGTTCATGTTTTGGTTTCTGTTCCTGCTTTGAACTTGGGTATTCCTGATCTTGCATTCCTACTCCAGCTCAGTGCTCTCACTTATGCAGCCTGGTTCCAGTCCTGGTGCTCAGATTTATAGAGTTAATTTCTTCTTTCTTGTGAAGAAAGTGGAGGGGAAAACAGGGACTTTCTTGACAAGAAAGTGGAGGGGGAAAGCAGGAATCATCAAAGTGTTTTGATCCCTGCCTTCCCCCTCGTCCTTCTTGCAAGAAAGAAGAAATTAACTATAAATCAGAACAGCGGGACTGGATGCTTTGATCCCTTTCCCCCTCCTTATTTCTGTGTATAAGACAATCCTCAATTTTTAATCTAAAGATTTTAGACAAAAGTATCTTGAAATCTGTCAGGCCTCGAAAAGCAAAAGCCATGTATGATATCCATGAGCAGCCATGGATACCTTTCTGCAAATTTTCCCCTGAAGATAATCTCTATTTCCTGAATCAAACTATTTTATTTTATGAATTTGGACATTTTTGTATCATTTTCCATTCCAAAATTAAAATCTATGAAGTACAATAAAATACAGTAATGAAACAGTAAAGCAGCATTAGAACTATAAACCAATATATTTCATCAAAATAGTTTTCTACCCAACATCATTTACTCAGACGCCTGTCTGAGAATGGGTGCACAACCACAACTGCTCCGTTAAGGGGGTGCCACCCTCACCCACAAGACCAGACCAGGATGTTCTGTTGGCAAATAATCCCCCCACCCTTGCACACACAAGGGTGAAGATGCCAAATTATTCCAGCACCTGAGGCACAAAATCCTATAATTGCCTTTCCCCTATTGCCTTTAAAATATTACTGCTAGTCCTCCTCCTCGTCCTGATATCACTAGCTATAATTTTATACCTCTTCATAACATCCCAAATCAGTAACCTCAGGCAATCACCTCAGAAGATCTTAAGGTACCGCTAGCTCTGTAACAGGCTTGGCACTTATTTGCAGAGATTTTCCCTGTAACATACCTTTCATAGAGAAATGATAGATTGGTGTGCTAGAAAACACCAGCCTCCAAGTACTCCCTCTGGTTGTTGTGTACCTGGCAAAGATGTGTATAGTGTTTTATCAACATTGGCTAAAGTAATGCATCTTTTAAAAAGGCAACTCACCAATGAGTCAACTGAGTTCAACAGTTGGCATCCTCCATCAACTTCAGGTCAAAGCAACAGTTCCTTCCAGGTAGTGCAGATGGTGTGATAAAAATCCTTTTATCTTTGTATAAGTATATTTTAGTGCTACCAATTCAAACACTGCTAGTCATTATATTTTAATACGTTTCATCTGCTGTAAGAAGGTGTACTTCCAAAAAGAAAACGGGGTGGGGGGGGGAAATCTCATATTCCACATTTGAAGTTTGCAAATGGCTTCAGCCTCTGCTAACTGTTCTCATCATTTTTAAAGGAAATCTGTTCTAAATGGAGGAGAATGGCAAACCTTATATACATGGATTATTTTGTGTGCATATGGAAGAACTTGGATGTGAAAGCCTTCCATACTCTGATACAGTACTCCTCTTCCCTAGTTCTTTCGTTGGTTCACAGTCAAGCACAAGATAGGTGATAGATGACGGTGTCGTTAATCACCCATGCTCACAAGCCCTGTTCAGTTTTTAAGGACATGCATGGAGCCCATACATAATGAGGGGAGTGTTGAACATAGAAAAGTGACTTTTTGAAGAGGGGGAGGCTATTATAGTCAGATACCATCTCAATGTGAGCCAGAACACTGATTCCAGGAGCTCTAATGCACTCCCCTCAATGTCTGTGGGTTCAAGGGTTTACTAGGTAGAGAGTACTTAGAAGTGGTCTACCATTCCCTTGTTCTAGGGAAGCCCTGGGACTTGCCCAAGGACATACAGTCTGGATCTTCTCCCAGGAAGCACAGTGGAGAATTGAAATCCCTACCTCTGGCTCTGTAGCCAGACACCTAAGCTGCTGAGCTATGAGCTATCCAGCCAGCATAAAGATTGTCAAGAATCTTGCTAATAGTCAGAATGGGTTTTGCTGTCACACCCATTTCACTGAAAAGTATAAATACAATTTTTTTCAGAACCCACCACCACAAACACTGCTTTAAAGCTTGAAGTGTATGGGGAGTTTGTTTTTAGTTAAATGTCAGGACCCACCAACCAGACCCTGATCATGCACTAATAATTGAAGAAGGCTGACCCCCCCCCCTCAATTTGTTCTGAGTGCCAGCACCAAATAGAGCTATGGGGGTCAGTTGTGACTCAATGGGCTTCTAAAGATGTACCAACCACTCCTGTCTGAGCAATGAAGCAACCAGTCAGGTAAGAGACAGAGATTTGGAGGTTGGGAATATCAGTTTAACTGCCAAATAGGAAGTAGTCGAGGCTGTGTTTGGGGTTAGGCAAGCAGGGCTAATTACGGAATTTTCTCAGGTTGAGGAAAAGGAAGTAGGAAGTAGACGCTGCAGTTGCTTTGGGAGCGAAAGCACATTGTCTGCTCAAGGAAGGAGTGTCTTTTTGTGAGTACTCCAATATTTAAAAGCCTGGATTGGAATAAGAACCCTGTGGCAGTTTGTTACACTGAAATCTCATGTCTGTCGAGTAAAAAGTCGTCTGCTTAAAAATTGTGAAACCATAAAACTTTAACCCTTAAGGATTGTTTTATGTATTACAAAAAACGGTTCAGGCTAAATATACTGCCAGATATTTCCTCAGTTTACATTCCTACACAAAACAAATCATATTCAGTTAAAAGTACCCTCAGAGCATTAAGGTTTGTCACACTGTCTAGAGTACTAACGATTCAGGGAGTGAAGAGCGTTTAGTAGCTGCCCTGGTGGAACCATTTGGAGAAGAACCCACTGAAGCCACCTGTTTGCTTGCGCCAAGGACAGGAGGGCACCATCCTCCTTGTCATATATAGAGAAGCCACCTGCACTGCCAATTGGATCTTCAATACAAACATTGGGATTAGTATTCTCTACCACCACATCTGAGGCAGCAGGTTGCTTAAGGGAGTGTAGGCCAGGCTGTTCTTTTCTTCTGGAGACAAAATTAGCTATGAGCTTCAGGATAAATTGCTTGCTGCTCCCATGGCTACCTACCAGACATCTGTCACATGAAAAGGTTATGTCTGCCTAATAACAGAGCTGGCTTGACTTCAGGAATCCTTGCAGATCAACTATCCAGAAATCTGCTTCTGCCTTCACATCTAACTTCTGGACACATTTGACTTAAATTTTAGGGAAGTGTGAGATAATTTCTTCAACATCTTTGAGTAGCTTCTTTATATCCTGAGAACTGGATTAACAATGTGCTGCTGTTAACAAATTATTGAAAGAACAGAAATCCCTAGCCACTGATGACATTATTTTTTTTAAAAAAGTATTGTATTACCTTCAGAACTGACTTAGCATATTTATTTGACTTACATCCACTTAACAAACTCTTTGATGTCCCAGTAGCTCACAGGTATTTGAAGCAGAATATCTGATTAGAGAAAAAATAAATAAATCTTATGTAAAATAAATAGTACATAGGAATAAATTCATAGTATGTGGAAATTATTTTATGAGAATACTTGTTTTTAAATATTTACAACAGTAAGTACTCCTCTTACATTATTTGCTAAATTTAAAGGGGGGGAGAAGGTATTGAAAATCACATGCTAATTTTAGCACCCCAATAAATTGTGTATGATCTCTTCCATTTGTCCACTCATCTACTTCTGAAAGAATTTAATTTACTTAGGTCCCTGGAGTACTTCCTGTTTCACTGTCACTGTCAGCTGAATGCATCATCTGCTTTGTTAATTTAATAGTATATGGAGGCAATTAAGGACCCATTCATTGTTACCAACTAATGTTACGAAACAATGGCCAAATTCCTGTTGCTTGGTGTACTAAGTCATACTAGAGCAGGATTTCATGAGTCAACTCTTCCATTGATTCAAATAAGCATTCTCTAACCATGATTTACTGTGCTTTGTTTGAAAAACAGAAAGTTTTCCATGAAAAGATTAAGCACTGGAAAAAATTTCCACTCCACATCACTGGCCTTAGCCTCTTTGAACAGCAGCACCAAGCTACCCTTTCTGAAATACTGAAGCTTGCTTCAGTTTGCCCTGTAGCAAAGCAGCCATTTCACTCATCCAGACCCCCAGGAATCTTTCAGAGAGACATTAGGATTCATTGATTGCCATGACAACTTGTTTGCCACAGACCAATACCTCTGTACTCAGAGCTGGTTCATGCATGCACATTTCTCACCTGAACAACACGGCAATATTGTGAATGAGACATCATAGATCAAATACTGCAGATCTCCATGGAAAACGGTGCTTATCACTGGAGCTGCTTCTTACAGCCAGGCCAAATTAGATATGGCATTGAGATATATGTTGTTGAACTAATGGGTGGGCATGGCTGCCAGTTTTAATTTTAATATAGTGTATATTTTATTTGCTCCAGTTGCAGGTTTTAAAAATCCCTTTTCCCCATCACTATGTATATATAGTGATGGAGAAAAAGGATTTTTAAAAACTTGCAACTGGAGCAAAGAGAATTAAAATTGGCAGCCATGTCATTTACTCTGAGCCTTTTTGGACTACAAATCCCAGAATCCTCTGGATAGCATGATTTTCACAGTTACACATCCTCTTTTCTAATTATGGATCGATAATAACCTCCAGGAGGATTCAGAGATCAATGATGAAATAGTAAGGGCACGGCAGGACTGCTTAATCCTTTCTCTCAATGACTGTTTTCCTGTTCAAAATCACCTGCACCTCCTACATGCCCACAGCTGTTTTTCCACCTTCCAAGAAAAAGAAATGACAGCAGCAGTTGAATATTACGACTTGTCAAAAAATAATCCCCTTGGTAGGAGATTTTATGGGCCTGTACATATAAAGTGTGAAGAACTAAATACAATTAAGCCAAAATTAATGTTTACACTGTGAAAACCCAGGGGAAGAAGAAATACATGACTGATGTGATCTATAATATGAAGTAAGCATAAATGAGAGAGGAATTTAAATCAGGGTGAATTGTTTACAACTCTGAAATGTATCTCTCAGCCTTTTGTTACTTCGGTTGAGATTACAAATGGCAGTACCCTTTCTCATCCCACTTCTTCCCCTTTACCAGTCTTTCTCCACCTAGTTCAATTTTCATGACTGTACTTAGTAAGAACATCAAGGACAGCCCTAATGTTAGACATCCAGTCATCCAACTGCCTCAGGAGGTCAGATGCTGATAGCTCTTTATCCTAACGCCTCGGTCTTTCACCTTCCTTGGTGATACTCGAAACATCCTGTTTCCACTAAGTGAGTCTGTTGCCTCAGTACATCAGAAGACTATCCTGTTGCTAGCATTGAGGTAAGTTTCAGTTGTTAGTCATTCCTACCACCCTTTGTAAGGGAAACAGAGGTGGGCATTCCTTTGCCTCAAGCAACAGCTGGTCCTGGAAAAAAAATGCATCTGCTCATTTGGCTTTTTCACATGTAACACCCCTCCCCTCCAGTTACAATGTAGTTCCTCAGCCCATACTCCCTCCTTACAAAGGAAGGAAAGAAGTGTTGGTGTAAGTTAGCAGAGTTTTGTTTCAATCCAGGCAGTCCAGTTGACTCCCACAAAGACAGCTTCCTCTAACACCAAGTGTACTGTATTTACAATATATACAGAAGTTCAGCAGTAAAAAAACGGCACCATGGCATTCATTAGAAGAGATCCTACATCTTCTCCACATGTCCCCACAGTTATACACATGCACATTTACATACAGCCATTCAGTGTGGACATTGCATCATCCCAGACTGCATGATTCAGCATTTTGCACACCTGTCAAGTATGGCTGCTGATTATCATAGGCTTTGTTCTGCCTCAGTGTGGAAATTATCCTTGACACCCCTCCTAATTTACACCTGAGCAGAACGTATTCACACTTTTTCAGTTAGTTCTCTGTGTCTTTGCATATTCAGTGGTTTTGTTAGAATGTCTGCTACATTCTTTTCTGTTTCACAACACTGCATTTGAATTAGTTTTTCTTTTACTGCCTCTCTAACATTGTGATATTCAATATCAATGTGTTTGCTTCTGCTTCTCATTTTTCTATGGTTGTCATTTATATACATGTGATGTTGTCCTCAAACACTGTTAACTTTTAGTTAACCACTTTAACTTTCAGATCTATAAGCAATAGCTTATACCACACTAGCTCTGAACATACTTCGGAAAGAGCAGCAAACTCTGCCTCAGCAGTGGATGTGGCAATGGAACTTTGCTTCCTTGATTTTCATCCCGTCTCAGCAAACTTTATTGTGAAACCTGATACTGATTTCCTGTCAGCTATGTCATTGGCCCAATCACTGTCTACATAACCCTTTAATTTTAAATCACTAGAGCAGTGGTCCCCAACCTTGGGCACCCAGATGTTCTTAGACTACAACTCCCAGAAGCCTTCACCGCCACCTCTGCTAGCCAGGATTTCTGGGAGCTGAAGTCCAAGAACATCTGGAGGCCCAAGGTTGGGGACCACTGCACTAGAGTGATGTACTGTATTAACAAACATGTGTCAAGGGTACCTCTTAGATATCTCAATATTCTCCCCCCAACCAGTGTTTTTGTGTTGGCTTTGCAGTATGTCTACACAGAATATTGACTCGTACAGCAATATCTGGCCTTATCCAGTTTGCTAGATATTGTAAACTTGCAATTACTAATTGGTACACTTCTTGTTCTTCAAACTCCTTGCTTTCATCCTCTGACTTTTGAACATCTACTGTCATGGGCATCTGTACACTTTTGCAGTTCTGCATATTGTATTTTATTAGCATTTCCTCTATCTTTAATCTCTGATTTAGGGCATAACCACTGTCTTTTTTTCTGAATTTGAATCCCCAAATAATTCTGTATCTGGTCTAGGTTCTTTAGTTTGAACTATTTTTTCAATTGTTTTTCAAAGAGATCAATTTGAACTTGTTCTTTTGACATAAAGCATATGTCATCGATGTATGCTAGCTAAATATTTTGCTCTTTTCCATTTTCTTGGACATAAAGGCATGGGGCTGCCAGGCTACTTTTAAACTTCAGTCTTTTCAGTGCTAAATCTAGACACTGCTTCCAATTTTGTGCAGACTGTTTAAGGCCATAAATTGCCTTGTTTAACCGTTCCTGGTTGAGAACTCTGAAACCCAGGTGCCTGAGCCATGCATAGTTCTTCTTGCAGATCTGCATTCAAGTATGCTGTAGTTATCTCAAAGTGACTAACTAGGTAATTTCTTGAAGCAGCCAGAGTTAATGCTAGCCTCAAAGATTCTGCCTTTACTGTTGTGGGAAAAACCTCATCATAGTGTACACTTTTTCTTTGCGTGTATCCCTGAGCCACAAGTCTGTACCTATATTCACCATTGATCTGCATTTTTCTTTTGTACACCCATATGCTCCCAATTGCTTTATGTTCTGGTGGTAATGTGGTTTCTGTAAACACTCCATGGCCATCCCTGGATTGTAACTCTTCTTTCATGGCTTGTTGCCATTTCATTTTCTCTGCCTCAAGCAGAAGCAACACCTCTTCTTAATTCTTAGGTTCATGGAACACGTGACAAACGCTTATTTCCCCCACACCAAACCTTGGTGGAGGTATTCCTTTGTTGGATCTTTTAGACCTTCTGGGAACCTCTGGCTCTTCTTTTACAGACTGACTCTGCCTTACGACATTCCCCTTTCTCCTCCTTTGAGCTGCTGGGACCTGAGCTTCCCTTTTTATACCAAAAAGTGTCTGCAAACAATATGATCTCCTTCAGGGGCTACATTGTTCTATCTTGTCAGGAAGTGAAATGTCCAGACTACAGACTAGCAAAGGCGGTCCCTATGGTTTCTCAGATTGCATTTTGCATCATCCCTCTCCCCTGGCTATGCTTGCTGGGCCAGATGAAACCTACATTCCAGCATCTGAAGTCTCACTTCTGGACTAGAACATGACTTATGACATCAGCATTGATTTCATGTAATGGTATAGCCAGTAGGTGAATGTCTATTCCATACAGAGCAATATCTGAAGCTGTTTTTACAGCATTTGGTTGTATGTTCAAAAGAAACTACATCAGCTACAGCATTCTGTAACCAAACAACAATAGTATAAAAGTATACTCAAAAAAATATTACTTCTTTTAGTAAAGCTATGGAAATTATAAAGGAAGTGTGACCATTAGGTTTCTTTTGTCTGACAAGGATGGATAGTGAAAATGGAATTCAGAGGGAACCAGGCTTTGACAGGTTCTAAAGAAAAATTATGATCAGCCATTTCCCTGCCCAAGTCTCCCTGGAAAATAAAGGAAGAGAGATGTTTGTAGACTCCAAAAACAAATCTAGATTGGCCTTAAAATGCACTGAATGGGCTGCAGAGACATGATTCAATGCACACAAATAACAGATGTGCTGTATAAGGGCACAAATCCCAAAGTAAATAGAGTTCTTGAATTCTTAGTCTCAAATGAAACAATTGTACAGTGAAGGGTACCTTAATTTCAAACAAGGTTGGGCAAAATGTGTTTTTGGGCAACAAGCAGCTCTCCCAAGTACAAACTGCTTTCCCCAGCCAATTCACAGAATAAAAATAACAAAAGGTCTTTGTTTACCCTGTCGCTTACATGTCTTGATGTCTTTAGTTGTAAAATAGCTGCCATTCTTGGGATTTTCAAAACATCTCCAAGACTGTAAATGCAAGAGGAACACTTGTTTATGGATTTGTTTCCTGGAAGACTCAAACACCTCTCTTCAAAGGTAGCAGCTCCTCAGCTGCTGAGATAACCTAATTTCCCAAAGCTTAAATGTCATTCTGCATGTGCGCACACTGCCTGTCTCCAGCAAATATGTTAGCTGTAGCTGTGACTGTGAGCACTAAGCACTTTTTAATGCTGGAGGTGGGGGGAACCTACCTTGAGGCATAAAGTGATGCAGCTGTCTCTGATGGCAAATGCTGGAAGAAGGGTAGTGGTGGCAGCTCCTCTCACCTGGCTACTGCTCTCCGTCAGAAGGTGGCGATGCCACACAGCCTGCTCTCATTTCACAAGTTGAGCTGTTTCCACCACTCCACCAAATTTTTGATACCAAGAGTGACTGTCTACAAAGAGATGATCTTCGTCAGCAGCTACAGTTTGTGGTGGGATGTAACGAAATCCCCCATGCCGGCCTACCGCCTCAGTGACAACAGAGGGCAGTATATTCTTATTTCTTGTGCTGAAGTAGAATTCAAGTGCCAGCCCCGATTCCTTTTGTAGGACATGGAATGCAAGAGAGCACCATCTTGTTCTTTGCCCCAGAAAGCAAAATATTCTGAGTCATGCCCAGAGGGGGGAAAATCCAACTAGAGATGGGCATTGTTGTTTAGCCCAGTTTGACACCATGCCTGCACAGGTATTGTGCAGGTATCGAACACTCCCCTTTCTCACTTCCTCTGCAAATTCCCCAAGCATTGAGTGCTTCCCTCTCCACCTCCCCAGTGCAACCGCCCACTCATGGATCACAGCATGTGCTTCCCTTCTCTGCCTCTTCAGACGACAACCCTCTCAAATGAGGAAGCAGGGCAGGGAAGCCCAGAGTGCTGCCTTTGACTGGGCAGCCACTGCAGGAGGCAGAGGAAGGAAGCATGCACTGTGATCCATGAGTGGGGAGTTGTGTAGAGGAGGCGGGAGAGGGAGGTGTGTGGTGCCTGCATAACACCTATGCAGGTATGGTGCCAAACTAGGCTGAACTGGGGGTTTGTGCCTATCACGAGTCAGGAATATATATATTTTAATTAATGAATTAGTTGTTGGTTTTTGTGGGTTTTTCGGGCTCTTTGGCCGTGTTCTGAAGGTTGTTCTTCCTAATGTTTCGCCAGTCTCTGTGGCCGGCATCTTCAGAGGACAGCACTTCCTGTAGATGAATTAGTTATTTAAAATATTTTTACCCCACTTTTCTCCTTGAAAAGGATCCAACGTAGATTACATCATCAAAAGACATTATTTAAAGCTAAAAATAGCAAGTATACAGATATTTAAAAAGAATAAAACAAACACCATACTGAGACGGTAAACCAAATCAACACTAAAAACACATTCAAAGCAACAAGGCACAACAACCCATTAAAAAAACCTCTTTCAGGCAGAGAGTCGCTAAGAGAAAGCCTGCCTGAAGAGAAAGATCCTTGTCTGCTTGTGGAATGACAGCAAATATGTGGCCAGCCTGACCTCCTGTCGGAAGGAGCTCCAAAGTCTGGGAGAAGTGACAGAGAAGGCCCTCCCCCGTGTCCACACCAAACATACTTCTGAAGGTAGTGGGACTGGGACAAAGGCCTCTCCAGATGATATTAATAACAGTGTAGACTCATAAAGGGAGACACAGTCCTTGAGATAGCTCGGACCTAAGCCATTTAGAGCTTTATTGGCTCAAACCAGTGCTTTGAATCGTTCCCACAAACAGATCAGGCAGCCAGTGAAGCAGCTATAACGTGGGGCCAATGTGGTCCCTGTAACCAGCCCCAGTTAACAATCTGGCTGCTGCATTTTGGACCTGCTGTGGCTTCCAAAAACTTTCCAAAGACAGCCCCACATAAAGCGTGTTACAGTAATCCAGCTAGGATATATCTAAGGCTTGTGACACTGTGGCCAGATCAGACCTCTCCACGTTTTAAGCAGAGAAATGCACTGGTAATAACACTAAATTCTATCTAATGATTCAGGAATTTTGTTTGCCCTTTACAAACCTTTCTGCCTTATATATATATATATAGGCCTTTTATAAAGTATGCTGGGAAGTTTATGAAAGGACAAAAGTCCTCCTTCAGTCTCATTCAGAGCCTGCCATAGATTTTTTAATTATATTGCACGCTATTGAGTGTAGTGATCAATCACATCTTCTGAGGAAACTGATGTGTTGTGTAATCTGTTATAAAACTAGTTCCGCAATTTTGCACATCAACCCTGCTCCAGAGGGTGTGCAAAAGGGTGCAGTAAGAAGGACAGATAAGGAAGCTCCAATGGGCATGCAGAGCACTGCGTGTGCGCCTTTCAATCCAGTGCAGGAACTTTAAGAGATCTTCACTTGCTCTGTTGAAGGAGAACAACATTGGTATATGAATCGATGCTCAGCCATATCTTTCCCACTGGACTTGGATTCAGGGAGCATGAAAAGAAAGAGAAAGCATGTAACTCTGCATATACGCTTAGAGCTTCTCCACATAAGGAGAGATCCTCAGACAGTAAGGACTTAGGATTTTGAACACGTAAGGAAGAGTGCATCCTAAGTCCCTGTCTCAGCTCTCCACATGTGGGGAGTTACCATGTGGAGAGAGTACCATTTTGGCTGCACAGCAATTCTCCAGGTGATTAGAAGCCCTGCAAAAACAGGCTTCTTGATTTTTTAAAAATTCTTCCTTTTTTCATCCTAGAAAGCCTTTAGCCCTGTGGTTTTGCCTTTAATTGAACACACACCATCTGTTCAAGTTAACACATTATTTTTTAAGAGAGAACATCAAATTAGCATTTCCTGTAAATGAATATCTCAGCAAATTGGCAGACGTGGACATGTTCAGATCATTGATGACCTCATTCTGGCTGCTTCCTCTTTCTAAATAATTTTTGCAGAAAGATTAAGTTTAATTTTCTAAGTAATTTCTGATACAAGCCTATTGGGACATTCTGGGAAATGCACACAGATTTCCCCCCAGAAATTCTTCTCCCTCCAATTACAGGATGAGGAAAAGGATGCCGCAGCACCCACAAACCCACACACACCCCATCCCACTTTTCTTATTTACCATGAGGAAGTGATTTTTTTAAAGTGCTATAATGAATTCAGGAAATGAGTAGCTCACAGCTTTGTGGAAAATATATACTCTCAGTTTACATATGTAGTATAATTAAATACAATTTCCAAAGTTATTTTCATTTGCAAGCCACATTTTCCCACATTTAACTCAACAATTACTGATTGATGTTTTGGTTAGAGATCTAGAGAAAGGGAATGAGTGATTTACAGATTAGATGCAAACTATCAATTGCTGTACCCCGTTTTCCTGAAAATAAGACAGGGTCTTACTTTAATTTTGCTCCAAAAACGCATTAGGGCTCATTTTCAGGGGATGTTTTATTTTTGTCATGTACAACCATCTACATTTATTCAAATACAGTCATGTCATCTTCTTTTGGTTGCTGCACAATAGAGGAGGGTAGGGTTTCACTTAACTAGGGCTTATTTTTGGAGTAGGACTTATATTACGAGCATCCTGAAAAATCATACTAGGACTTATTTTCAGGTTAGGTCTTATTTTAGGGGGAAAAACATGGTATTTACCCCATATAGTTAACATGATGTTTGCTTTATCAGAACAGCTAAAGAACTATAAAAGACTGGAGCCTCTGCTGTATGAATGTTCTCTGAAAAGGTTGAGCTCATAGGTTTAAGACACCATAGGAGAAAGGAGTGAACTTCCACTTCCTATAGTTGTCCAGAGTCTGCTGTATTTGCTTTTTGTCACACAGCAGACATGGCTTGTCTTAAATGTGTTGTTTTTACATGCTGTTAACCTAATAGGTGGTTTGCCTCTGAGGCCCAGCAAATATTTCCTCTTGTCACCCAGACTGGTGTTGGGTTTTTTTTATGCAGATCATTAAGTACACAGATCAGAATCACAGGTCTTTTTCTTAACCTCACTGCAGTAGAAAGTAAACCTTTTAAATGAGTGGAAAATAAAATCTACCACATCCAATATGTGGGACAGGGTCGATACCTTTCAGGAGTTTGCAAAATCAATACTGTTTAGATGGAAAGGAGGGGTCTGGGGCAATAGAAATAGGTTGTGTCGATCTATATGTCTGATTCTTTTGCAGTAGGGTTTGTTCACAGAAAATATAAGAGCTCATTTTCTAGGAGTGGTACTTGCAAGGTTCTCACCATAACTGCCTCATTCTCTCCCATTTTCCTACAGTTTGATAATCTCTTATTTTTCAGAGCATGGAAATGTTGCCTCAACTCCCAGAGCCCTTCAGCTACCGCTCCCAGAAACTTCTAGCCAGCATGAATTTTCTGGACATTGTAATCCAAAAATGAACTTTTCCAGTCTCTGGCAAACGTTTCAAGAGGCTAGAAAACTCTTAGTATGCACTTGCTGTCTGTCACAGACATAAGTGGGGTACATGTACAAGGGATCTCTGTGACATGCTGCTGAAACGTGGTAGCTGGCAAATTAGTTTCATGCAGGCATTTTTGCTTCTGGTTTGATTCCAGCCATGTTTGGTTGGATCTTGACTTAGTTTCATCAGAACAGAATAGCATGCAGAGCACATGTGATTTGAGACGTCATTGCCTGAGTTTATAATTTAAATTAAGTGGGTTTTGGCTGATTTACTGCCTCATTATGGTTATTTACTGGTGTCCTAGTGGTAATAATTTGTTTTTTGTCTGCTTCAACCCTATAGTTTCCAGCAGAATGAGTTTGATTTTGAAAGGCTTGGGTCTTCCAACCATCCATAAACCTCCTTAATGAATGAACATATTAATTACAAATATCCTACTCTCTTTCTTTGGTGAGAAATGCGTTATTTTATTTATGTAAGTGTCCTGATTGTTTATAAAATTCTGTCTACCACTTTTCTAATCAAACTGATTGCAACTAATTTTGTTCAGTGAGAAACTGTTGCAGATGCTTAGGTTGCATTATAAATTATCTCACATCAGTTAATAGTACAATGAGGTGAGGTTATTAAATTGAATTCAGTTATGAATCCTTCCTTGTCAGGTAATTTTATATTCTTATTCCCCGCTCCCCCTGAAAAACAAATAGTGTTCACAGGCTTGCATCATAAGTATGGGAAATGCTGGAGAGGAAAAGAATTTAGCAGGTGAGCAAACACTGTGAGGGAAGCTGAGAGGTCAGTTGACTGACTGTTTCTATTTTATTTTATTATAATAGTTAACAGAACTGGTTGACAATCCTGCTTTAAGTTAAGCTTTAATGAATCAAAATTTGACTGGAAGAGGTGAGCATCTGCTCAACCTAAACACACAGCTCAGTGGGGTTTATGTTGCAGAGTTTTGAAATTCTGGAAGAATTCTCTTTTGCTACACAGTAGAAGTACACAGATCCACAGAGGAGAATACCTTTTAGTTCCCCAGCATCCACCCATTTCTCATTAACTGGCACGTAAAGTCTCAGTAACCCACTCTGAGACATTTGTAGGAGAAAGAATCAAAACATTTAGTTACTTACAATCATTTCAAATTACCGTACAGACTTGAGCGTACTGCTTTCTATAAAGGTAAAGGTAAGGTAAAGGTTCCCCTTGACAATTTTTGTCCAGTCGTGTCCGACCCTAGGGGGCGGCGCTCATCCCGCTCTTCAAGCCATAGAGCCAGCGTTTGTCCGAAGACAATCTTTCCGTGGTCACATGGCCAGTGTGATTTAGACACGGAACGCTGTTTACCTTCCCACCGAGATGGTACCTATTTATCTACTCGCATTTGCATGCTTTCGAACCGCTAGGTTGGCGGGAGCTGGGACAAGCAATGGGCGCTCACTCCGTTGCGTGGATTCGATCTTACGACTGCTTGGTCTTCTGACCCTGCAGCACAGGCTTCTGCGGTTTAGCCCACAGTTCATACATATTTAGCATCGATCTGAACAGATCAACAGCAAACAAACAACTGCCACCAAGAGAGGAAAGATACAGAAAGAAACACTCAGCAGAGAGGTGGGACTCTCTTTGAATTCAAAAGTTGGAAGTTGTAATTGGTTAGTGCTGCATAAATAATCAGTCCAGCCCAGAAAAGTTCTGCCAGTAACTCAAACTGCAGATAGCGTGCAAGGTTGCAAACAAAATTCCAACAGTTTAAACATACATGAAAGATACTGAACAGATATTAGCAACTGCCAAGCTATTTTTGAACCTGACAAATGTCTAATACTAATTGCTGATGACTTCCTTAGTTTTCACTAAGGAAGGAAAGATGACACTTAATAGACATATTTGTAGGCTAAACTAGGCCTGCACAATTTGTGATGCTTTTCAGCAGAAAGCAGCCCAGAAGCTGGTACAGCTTCTGTTTTAGCCTGCAATTCCCAGAATCTTGTGGTGGTGACTGCCAACTGGCAGAGAAAATTCAGGGAGCTGCAATCCTAAAGGTCATATTTCCAAGGTGCTATAAGAATCTGAGAAGAACCAAACCAAGCCCATCTGATTCAGCATCCTCTTTCCAGTGGTGGTGACCAGATGCCCATGGGAACTTAGAGATACAGTATGGATACTGTGATTTCCCCCCTCTTGTTTGTTTCCAGCATCTGTTTCAATTATTGTGGAAATTACATTCCTGACTAAGGCCATTTTCCTGGGAACATCTTCCAGATCCTCTGGTAAAGAGGTTGCTAGTTGCTATGATATTTATTCACACCCGAGCTTAAGCATTTGTCTATTTTGAAACTACCCTGAAGAGCAGCTGTTTAGCCACACTTGCAAGAATGGTTGGCAGTAAGGCGAGAGACCGTATTTTTTTTACATTTTTTTAAAAATAAGTGTATTTTAAACAAAGCAGTGCAATCTCAAGGATATACACAAAATTCATTCAAATATGAGCATCTGGTAGGACAATCCAATTTTGGGTCTGTTGCAAGCTAGTATTTTAAAAAGATAAGTTCTGTAACCCATTCATTTTTAGGTTATTTGTCATTTTGTTAAAATTATCTATGAGTGTTTCCATAGTTGACCACATGAAGCTGGAGTCTTCTATCCACTTCGGTTACTATATGGCAGCAAATGGCCAGTATTATATTCTAAACATAATGATAGCAAAGTTCCACACAGAGATCTCTATTTGTTTCCCAGGATCCCCTCACCCCAAATTTGGTCTACCCATCCTAATAAGAAATTTGCATCTTTCCTCAATAGCTGAGCTGCCAAGTTCACAGACTTACAGTACATACCATCGCTAAGCAATGGCAATCAAAGCCTATGTGCATGTGTGCACATGTGGGTCCATGTTTGCCTCAGTTTAACATAAGTATGGCATTTCATCTGAGATTTAACTCACACTTGGACCACTGAGTGTTTTGTGGCTCCTACATGGCCTATTTAATGGAGGCAATGAGGAGAAGGTAGGGAAAAATATGATTTTTAAAATATTATGAATGATGTTTGCCATTGTGGTAAGTGTTTAGTCATAAGATTTTAACATTCTGAAGTCAAATATAGCTGTTTTTCTAAAGTAGTATTTGCATACTTACTTTCTCCATCCCCACCCCACCTCATCTGAGGGAAAAAATTACACTGCCACTAGATGCTGTCAGACAGACATGACAACAGAGGCCTCAAAAGTGTGTTCTGCCCTGGGCCTCCAGTATCTTAAAAAGGCCTTGGAAACCTCTGAATTCGAATAAGCTTCCTGTGGATTTCAGTTTCAAATCAATTAGGGTTCAGTGTCATCAATTTGCTGGGGATGAGTTGGGGACAGAATGAGGCAAAGTACATTTTTTAAAATAATGCAGTAGTGTAGTGGTCACAAAATGCGAAGGCTGATAGTTTAGGTGATCACTGAATACAGAAAGCAGTTAATTTTAGAGAGAGAGAGCAAAGAAGTTAGTCACACACAGAGATGTTCGCCAGCGGAGTCCTCCACACACACCTTTCTCAGGCAGCGCCCCCAGGAGGGCTCCTTTTTATTAACCTTGCAAATTGTTGATAGTATACAGATAGGATAATGGTTACATAATGTCAATTAGGATTGGCCAAGGAAAGCCTTTGAAGTTAGCTCTCTATCTCTATGAGAAAGAGGAAGAATGGATAGCTACCCCTCCCTCGCCAGAAGCAGCTGCGTCCTGAACCAGGAGAGTATGCTCTGAGTCTGCACTGAAGAACAGATAACAGCTTAGCAACCTTGGGGAGGGGGTTCCCACAAAGTAGGATAATGTTTCCCACATGTTCAAATTCTCGAAGTCTAATCTAAATAGGTCAACAAAAATATGCTGATCTTATTTCCAGTCCTCCTTTCCATGATTGGTCCCATCTCTCTGGGTTGGTCAAGGGAAATGTGTGTTCCTTATTTTCCCTCCTGCAATGGAATTTCCTCAGATATATACACCTTGACAATAGGATTGATAAACTAAGAATTGATTTTATATTCCAATTATTGATCATAGGACAAAGCACCCTAAATAGATGAGGGAAATCACATCTTATGTTTTCAACATTTAGCCCTCCAGATGTTCTTAAACTACAACCCTCATAATTTCTCACAGTTGGTTTTGCTGGCTAGGGATGATGGGAGTTTAAAGCCAAACACATCTGGAGGACTACAGGTAGGCACCACTGGCACACTCTTAAGTGGCACTTTCACAGTGGCTATTTTATTTTTTGTTTAAAAACCCAAGCTGAAACTCACAAATAGCTATAGCTCTAACATAGATATAAATTTGTCTCGTCGTTGTTTAGTTGTGTCCGACTCTTTATGAGCCCATGGACCAGAGCACGCCAGGCCCTCCTATCTTCCACTGCCTCCCGGAGTTGTGTCAAATTCATATTGGTTGCTTCGATGACACTGTCCAGCCATCTCGTCCTCTGTCGTCCCCTTCTCCTCTTGCCGTCACACTTTCCTAACATCAAGGTCTTTTCCAAGGAGTCTTCTCTTGTCATGAGAGAAAATTTGTCTAGGAGAACTCTAATAAAAACATTTTCCTGCCTTCAGAAGGATAATAATTATGGCATCAGGCAAACTTCTTTAGCTAGAGAATTCTGCAAATCAGTAACATCCAATCGGACTACTCCATTGGCATTTAAGTTGCTGAAAAATATGGTATCATACTGGAATACAAATAATGTCTTTTGGCTTTGGAATGCAAAGAATGGAATAATCAGCCCATGAAGCATTAATTTTAACCAGATATTATTTTTGTATGAATAAATACTACCATAATGAGTAAGCAACTAAGTGCTTTTTTGCCTAAAGGGTTCAGCAGCTTCCTTCAGTAACTCATAATATTTCCTGAACAAACCATAACTCTCTCCCCACCCCTTTTAAATGATCATTTACAGTTTCTTGTTGAAAATTTGCTTGAAATGCATTTAAGCATTTCCCTGGATGGTCAATTATAGTTCATTGAAAATGCTTGGATACACATTTTCCTCAGATAGCAATAAATGAGATTCAGTGGTAGACTCATATATTTATTGAAATTCCCCAACTACAGATCTCCACACGCAGTTCATTTAATGTTCCCTAGTAACTTAACACTTTAGTACATACCTTTTCATTTCCAGTCTCTGTTAACCTTGGTTCTTCACCTAGCAACCTTATAAATATTTGCGGTCAAATTTATAGCTTCTCAATAGTTTACAGAAATCTTTTATTGCTTAATGTTCTTCCATTTGAATGAAATGTTGTTCTGCATTTTCAGGATCAATGATTTAAAACCCTTTTTGAAAACCATTAGCATGTTCCAGCCCAGACCTGGGCAAAGTGCAGCCCGAGGGCCACATGCAGCCTGCGAGCCGCTCCTGTCCGGCTCGCCGGTCATCACTCCAGTCCGGTGTTCAAGCACTTGTTGAAACCCAAGACAGACTGGATTTCTCTCACCGAAAAAGGTGAACATCAAAACCATTTATAGCTTTTTGTCTAAAGTTGATCAGTTGCTTATCTTTAACATACCGCAAAAAAACTCTTTAGTATTTGTGAAGATTAACAAGTTTAAAATAAAAACAATCATAACATCACTGTTTCATTTTATTTTTAAGTAAAGTTGGTTCGGCCCCCGAACACAGTTCAGATTTTTCATGTGGCCCCCCCTATAGAAGTTAATTGCTCACCCCTTTTCCAGCCTAATATAAATACAGTTACATTCCATTTATTTCAGTCAGAAATTCAAGATTATGCTTGCATATCTATTATAATAATTATAAATAAAATATTCCTTAGAATACATGGTGGCAGTAGAACCACAATGAATGAAATTCAGTAGCATGTGTCTACCACCAGAATGGATGTTATTGGTGGAATGCTTCCTGCCCCAACCTGCAACCCAATATTGTGAAATCATCTAGAGAGAGTCTGAGAGTCACATGGAAAAATAGAGAGAAAAGCTTATGATTTTAGATTTTGCCCAGTAAGAACAGCATCCAGAATACACAGGAAGGGACTAATACAGCGAAGCTCTTTCTTCCATTTGCCCATCTCAGCTCTTTAAAACATATGTTGTAAGCCAGACCATGAAGAGAAATGGAAGAATGTGTACGTGGGTGAAATAAAAATCTCAAATTATGTCCTATGTTTCTTAATCTAATGCTCATTCTCTCCTTGAGATTCTTGTGCTTAATTTTTTTTCCTACTGGAGAGCCCATATTTCATGCACTTGCACAAATACAATCTATATTAATTATACTCTGTTTCCCCAAAAATAAGACCTAAGCTAAAAATAAGCCCTAGTATGATTTTTCAGGATGCTCATAATATAAGCCCTACCCCCAAAATAAGCCCCAGTTCAGTGAAACCCTGCCCTCCACCACTGTGCAGCAACCAGAAGATGACATGACAGTATTTGAATAAATGTAGATTGTTGTACATGAAAAAAATAAAACATTCCCTGAAAATAGGCCCTAATGTATTTTTTGGAGCGAAAATTAATAGAAGACCCTGTCTTAAATTCAGGGAAACATGGTATGCATGATTGTGCCTTTATACTTTCCTAAGGGAGCTTAGCAGAGCAATGTACTGTACAATGGAAAGCGATACAAGCAAATGAATATCACAACTAAAACAGCAGGGTAAAAAAAAAATACAAGCAGGTTAAAAATGAAAAGGTGGATTAAAGAGTAGTCAACTTAAAGCCAGCAGCAAATTCAAATATTTGCCACAAGCCAAAGGCAATATACGTAGATTGTTATCTGCTGACGGTAAAGGAATAAACAAATATTTGATGCCTCTTTCTGAGCAGGTTCCTCCAAAGCCTTGTAGGTGCCATCAGTGAAAAGGCCCTTTCTTGTGTTCATCTGAAAAGCAGCTCAGATGGGAAGCAAGTCTTTCGTAGGCATTCATTCGCAACATGATTGATTAATCACTCAGTACTCTAGGATGAGAAATCACACTGTGAGCCAACACAAGTACTTGCCAATATTTTATGTTGCTGACATTTCCAAAGCTTTTTCAAACCCACACAGAGCACATGACAACAACTGGGACATAATTAGGCATGTGTGACTTGATTGAAATCTTGAATATTAGCTTGATTCAACATTTTATTGGGCACATGTGCAGTTTGTAAGGCTATCAATGTGCTTTCTACCGCAGCTTCTGTATAACAAGAACTAGCAGGACTTAAAACCTCCATTCCCATGAAGGGGTGTGAGGCCATTGGAATAACCACGATCACCCCATGAAGAAGCATTCAAGATAAAGTGCATCCAAAGGCCACAGTCTAGTTTTAACCGTAAGAATTCAATGATGTATAACTAATGGTTGCTCTGATTAGGAATGCAGGCATGCATTAAAAAGTACAACCAGTTACCTCACTCATAATTGGTAAACATTAAGCAAAATCCTGTTGTGTAATTTTGCTCCCGGCATAGCCCAGATCAGGTACTAGAATTGTTTAAGTTACACCAACTGTCTAGATCCCCGCAGCAGTGATTTGGTGGTGGTTTTTTACTTTTAAATCCCTGTCCCAAAGCTCCCCAAGGACAAAAGGGAGCTCTACAGAGCCTTGGAACTTAAAATGGAGGCGGGGGGGGGGATAGGAAGCTTTTATGTTATGTGTCAACTTAAAGGGCTAATAGGGCTTCCAAGGTAAGTGAGATATTTAAGGAGTGGTTTTACCAGTTTCATTCCCCCAATGTGTTTTTGTGGCCGAGCAAGGATTCAACCATGGGTCTCCTAGGTCTATCCCTCTGTCCATTATACCACACTGGGTAGAAGGAAACTTGCTAAAACTGACACTTGTGAGGAATGAGCCTCAGAGAGCCCAAGTAGTGATATATGCCGGGAAGAGAGAGGCTGAGAAGAGAGCCCCACATGAAGGGGACAAAAAATTCTTCTTGATTTACATTACCTGATTCCTTTGTCATTGGCTGAATACTTGAATGTTTGAACGTGATTACGTAGTTGTAATTCTGCCAGTCAAAGTAGAATCAAAACTCTAGAAAGCAGTTGTGTGTATAGGAGAGGGAAGCACTTCCCTGAAAATATTTTCTTCCCAAGATTTGTTTGCTCGTTGCTTTTCAAAATATTTGTTTGTTTCTCCTAGAGTTCCATCTTGACGTTCTATTTCAACGCAGTCCACATGAATGACTGCTGCTGTTCTTGACAAAAATGCTACTGTTTCCAAGAAGAAAAGGAGGGAAACGCTTCCCTTCCTGGTTAGTTCTGAAAGGCAGTCACTTTTCACCTCTCCAGCCTGAACCAACCATACCCACAGAGCTCTTCCTGGGGAAGGATGATTATGACTTTTTGCAGTCAGCTGCAATATATCAGTGCACTCTGGGAAAAAGGTGTGAAGCTGTGCCATTAAAAGAGGTACTGCAAAGGCAAGGGCAGAAATCAGGAACCTGGCTCAAATGATGCCCAGCGCTGTTTATACACTTTGTGGCATATGGAGCAATGGAAAAAAGGAATGGATGCAAAGAGATTTTAACTAGAAGAACACTCCAAGACCTGTCTTTTGAGTCAGTGCTTTTTCCCCTGCAACTATTTTTATTTATTTATGAGAAGTCACTTTCCCTTTTGGTGAAAGAATACCTCATAATTCCCTTTCAGCTCATCTAATATCAGAATCTCCACTACCAATATGGAACAGATGTTAATTCTCTAACTCTTGCACCTCCCCCCCACACACACATTCTACACAAGGTGTAACAGGAATATTCTGTAGTTCCTTATTTGTTCCAAGTTTCATATGATATCACTTTCTCCTCCTGCTTTTCTTCTATGCCTGTAATGTGGGAATGAAATTTAACCACCATTCCAAGTGCTAACTTACACAGTACATTATGAAGCTTCCAGTACTGGATAATGTGCTTTTTTAGTTCCCGGGCCTGTCTGCACTGGCCCTTTTTTGTGCGAACTGGCGTGATGAAAACAGAGTTCATTGTGCTGGAGGTGGAAGGAGCAAAATGCCATTTAGTGTGATCCTTATGTCCAAATGGCATATTGACTTCAAGCAACCTTGTTCCTCCTTTGTTACATGCACCTCACACCACAGCAAGCCAACCTCTCTCTCTCTCTCTCTCTCTCTCTCTCTCTCTCCCCCTCCCTCCCTCCCGCCTTGCAAGACATAGCTCAGCTTGTAGAGAGGGTTGATTATGGGATGCAACACACCCATAAGAAGATTATGAATTACA
Organism: Pogona vitticeps; assembly: GCF_051106095.1. NCBI lineage: Eukaryota > Metazoa > Chordata > Lepidosauria > Squamata > Agamidae > Pogona > Pogona vitticeps. The sequence continues at coordinate 59,530,158 of NC_135783.1, read as the reverse complement.
TGACCCTGTGTCAGTTTCCGCCACACTCTTTTCCATTCACTGCAAATCTGCAATATTCATCAGTTTTCTTGCACTCAATAACTTCTGATAGTACAGTAATTCTTTGTCGAAAGCTGTGTTCCTGGCTCCACTGATACAGGACCACAGGTTTTGAGCACCATATAAAGTGAAGATCATGTTAATCTGTAATTACATTAAAAGCAAAGAGAGGGAACTTACAACTTTGGTTCATTAAGCCTGAATTCTAAGACTTTGATGCATTTTGTATCAAATGGATGAGATAAGGACAGAGAAGCACCGAAAAGTACAAAGAGAAAACTGGGTTTTCCTTTCACCTCTTCATTTGATCCGCAGTCCTTCAGTAATGGTGTTTTCTGTGCTTCTTTTCTCACTTCAGATGTTCCATTTGAAAAAGAAAATTACAAAATAACTACTAGATGAGCACATGAAAAACATATTGGTTTTCTGCCTGTTCTGTTTGCACTAAGCATTGTAAGAAGAAAAATGAGTGTTCAGGAAATGGTGTATTAAACCATAATGCTGAAAAATAAAACAAAGGACAGCTCCTAAGAATTCCAAGATCCAGATTACTTTTTTAAAAAAGCATACTTCAGTCAACTAGGAAGAGACCAATATGAACTAGTTAGAAAATACTTGTAAACATTTTCCAGAAAGCTAATGATAGTGGCTTGGAGGAGGAGGAAACACCTTAATAGCTTTATTTCCAGAGCTTGGAAAAGTTACTTTATTCTTTTGGGGCTATGACTGTCAGAATCTTTCAGGCAGCACACATACTGTTCTGTACGGACCACGTTCTGTATGGGGTGCATTCATGTCGATTGATGGTATAATGCAGGCTGTGCAGCTCCCTCCAAGCTGGTATTCTCCATATATGTTGGATTACAGCTCCCACAACTCTAAAGCCCATGATGGCTGGGGACAATGAGTGTCATAGCCCAACAGACATGGCTTGGGAAGTTTGCTCTAAGCCATTGCATCACAGCTGGTTCACAGGTTTAAAATATGCAAGTGGCACAGTTTCCAAAGGGTTTGTCCTCTGAGGAAGAGGAAGTTCTTGTGACCCATTCAAGACATACAAATTTAGAGTGACTTTACTCCTCTCCATTTTATACCATAAAGTGGTATACTGATGGTGAAATTGTCAGTGTGGTCAGATGCATGACAGTGGGCCTGCCAGAGCAAAGGAATGTTTCCATGATTTCCTTACTCTCCCCATAAGATATTGGCCTCTGATTTACAGGTAAGCACAAAACATGGACTTTTCTTTTAGCTCATTGAGCTACAGTCCAAATAATGCTTGTTCAGAATGAGATCTGCTTAAATTACTGGGGAAGTAGTTCCACATAGTAATATTTAGTTTGGTGTAAGCAGAAATGTAAAAGTTCTTTTAAAAAGAAAGCTACTAGACTCTCACAGCCAGCATAGCCACTCACCATAATGGTGCAAGTATTATGGAAGTTATAAATTAAAAAGTTAAATTACTCACCTCTAAAAATGTGCAAACTCATTTACGTTCTTCAGCATCTCCTTTTTTTTCTAACAGGATAAAATTAGAACTGATTCTACACATTTCATCAGTAGATATATATGCTAATGTAAGTAGTAGGAAGAACATAAAATATGCTTGAATGAACAAACACACTTTAGTATGTACACCCAGAAAAATTGTGATTAATATTATTGAGTGACCTGCCGTAACATCAGGTTTTGAGGCACTTATTAAATACCAGTAATGAGCAATTAATGCTGCTCAATGTAATGTAGGCCACTGAACCTCAGGCGTGACATAACTTCAACAAGCATTTGTAAGTAACTGAATTAAAATATAAAGCTGTCAAGAGATGTACAGTGGACCCTTGACTTACAGACGGCTTGACTTACAGACTTTTTGAGTAACAGACTTCTCTGGCCGCAAAATTTAGGTTTGACTTGCAGACTGAGATTTGATTTACAGACCAGAAAAAAACCAAAATGGAACAAAAATGGCCTGTTACGGGATTAATCGGTTTTCAATGCACTGTAGGTCAATGGAGACTTGACTTACAGACTTTTTGACTTGAGAACCGCCTTCCAATACGGATTAAGTTCTCAAGTCAAGACCCCACTGCACGGTCATCATTGGGAAAAAAAACAATGACAACACAAAACCCTATGCATTTAGACATCTCACTTCACTAAATGTTTCTTAATTTGATCAGTTGTCTTAGGAATCAAGCATTTTCTTAGAATTTAAGCATTGTCTTAGGAATTAGCATTTTCAGTTGTGAAAACGCTGAGTGAATATATTATTTAGCAGGCTAACATGACCATACCCCTACTTTTATTGTGTAATGGTAACAGAGTCCTTTGCTAAGTGCACTTTTGTCCAAGTCAAACAATATTATCTCTTTCTTCAGCACTCCTGTTGTTTAAGGACCTTCACTATCAACCTAATCAAGCTTGCATGTTATTGGTTTGTTTCTTCTGTCTCAAAGTTTATCAAATAAGACATCTGAAAAGAAATTCTTTGCTATATGTTATATGCTATATCTCCCCTCCGAGATTTGTTTGGCCCCTTCACTGGGCACCTTCAAAAGCCAACTTAAAACCTGGCTATTTAGGCAGGCCTTCCCTCTGGGCATCACTTGATCTATTTTTTTTCTTTTTCTCCCATCTTGAATGATTATTTATTGTTGTTATATTTTAATTTGTTTTAATTCTACTTGTTGTGAGCCGCCCAGAGTAGTCAAAGACTAGATGGGTGGGAAATAAATAAATAAATAAATAAATAAATAAATAAATAAATAAATAAATAAATAAATAAATAAATAAATAAATAAATAAATAAATAAATCTTGAGGCAACTATATTCAGTTTTTTCATTTCCTGGTCAGAAACCCTTGTTCCAAATGATCTTTTTGGTCTTCAGTTCTGTTCCAGAAAGCCAAAGGAAGCATCTGCAATGAGGAGGGTGTGTAGGGAGGGGGGCTTAGCAACAGGGCTGAGGTTGGGAGATGATCATACTCCATACCTCTTGCTGAGTACTTTTGTAAGAGAGGAATCAGGATGAAGACTGGTGGGAAATAAATAAAGCCAGGAAAAGCTCTCTCTCTCTCTCTCTCTCTCTCTCTCTCTCTCTCTCTCTCTCTCTCTTGGACTAGAGGGGCCACAACAAAGTAACATTTTTCAAAAGCTCTCAAAGTAATCTGCATCTAAAGGCAGGAACAGACTTATAAAAAGACCATTATTAGAAGAAGAAACTCTTCCAGGGCTTGTTGGGTCTGAACAGCAGGAGCCTTTCTCACGTCTCAGTCTGAAAAAGTTATGTTGAATCCAAACTTCACCCAGTCAAAGGATGTTGGGAATTACTTAGAACACCCCTGATCCTGGCCTAACCTTATTCAGGCATAGTGACTGTGAGACTAGGCTGGGAAAAGCCTTAGATCTGGTGCAGCTCAGCGTCTTCCCTGTCTTTGTTTTTCTGCACATCATTTCTGGCTCTTCTACTACCTGATCGCAGCCAACACAGCAGCTGTGCCTGCAGACCCAGTAGTGCTTCTGTCTTGTCAAGATTGCCAAATTGGGCTATTGAACAGTAGAGAAAAGCTACAAGCAAGACACCCCATTAATCGGAAACAACTTTTTTTAAAATTCAGCTTCTCTTTCAAACTTCTTTCCCCATTTTATCTTTTCCACAACTTGGTAGATTAAGTTTGCTTGGGCTGGGGAGAGACAGAAGAGATTGTGGCAGCCAGCAGAATCCAAACTCAAAGACAAGCTGCCGTGTATTAGGAACTAATGGGCTCCAAGGTCAACAGGATGGCTCTCAGACCAAGGCCTCAGAACACTATCAAACTTTAAAACCATCTTTGATAGTTTGAGCCTGTGGTGATCTGGCACAGCTGACATTTACTCCTGAATGGGTTAATGTTGGAGTTTATTTAACAAATCAACATGCAAGCCTAGTGCATGGTGATCTGGGAGGATGGAGAATGTTTATGTTGCATGCTGGGTACTTAGTTTTACCTCCTTTTCCTTTCACCGACTAATTAACTAATGTCCCTTGTTTGGCAGGCAAAGGTAACCCCTCCTTTCTCATTTCAATTATTTACTGCCTTTGTTTAGGGCACAACTATTCCAGAGGTCCTGGGGACAAGATAGGAGGAAGAATCTCTGCTGACCATCTCCTCATGTCCGCCATATTTGTTTCCTCAAGCAATTAAAGGAATTGATATATTCTTCTCTGCTGGGAGTACAGGTCCCATTATTTCTCAACCTCCAATATTTAATTCTACTATGAACCAGATAATCTTGCCAATTATATCAAAGTTCATCTGGGTATCAAGGTATAAGTATAAGTAATAATTATAAGGTATAATTATTTAATTGAAATAATATCAACTGTGGGTCCTGATGGCAATTTTTAGAGTATATATTTTAATTGCATTTTAATTGTGTTATCTTTTTTATTGTATTTTAATTGTTGTAAGCCACCCAGAGACCTTTGGGTAGTGTGGGTGGCATATAGGTTAAATAAATAAATAAATAAATAAATAAATAAATAAATAAATAAATAAATAAATAAATAAATAAATAAATAAATAAATAAATAAATAAATATGTCATTTATTTGCTCCTGCCCAACTCACCAGAAATGTAACTTCCAATTTGCTCCATCTCTCTTCAGGGGATGAGAATAAACCACTGGATTCATTCATGGTGAAGCAAATAGAGAAAAATGAGTCCAGGCAACAGTAATTTTTCTAATTTTACAAGCCGTATTCATCTACATTTGTGTGTGTGTGTGTGTGTGTGTGTGTGTGTGTGTGTGTGTACACACACACTTCACAAAGTGGTTGGGAACATGTAACTTTTTGTGAAGTCATAGGCATGTTACTTCAACAAAATCATTCTTACAGCTATGGGGAAAAGCCTTAAGTACCAACATTTAGAAATATATAAAGTTCTGGAAGCTATTGGCCAAAAATATGATGCTTCCAGTTTTAGTCCCAAGCCATCCTGGGGAAAATGCCAGGAGATTCAAGTTCCCTATGTCAGCTACCTTAGAATACCTGTTCTCTGCTATTATTAGACCATTAGGTTCTACTGCTCTGTTCTTCTGTTATCTTTCCCTACTGTAAGACCTATTTCATGCTTTTGGTTGTTGTGGGTTTTTCGGGCTCTTTGGCCGTGTTCTGAAGGTTGTTCTTCCTGACGTTTTGCCAGTCTCTGTGGCCGGCATCTTCAGAGGACTCCAGTCCTCTGAAGAAATCAATTTATTACTAAGTCCCTGGAAGTAGCATTTCTGAACCTTTTCTTAGGGAAGCACGAGTCAATTTTCCATAAATCCTTAGGTCATCTTTTAGGAACTGCAAGACAGACTATTGCTAAAGGGTGAAAGAATATGCAGGGGGTATGAATAAGAACACGGTATTCACATGGAGTATGGCAGATAGAGCTGCAGAAAAAATTAGCAACCAAAATGCCTTTTGCTAAAAGTGTAAACCATTTGGATTCTTTTGCAGTGAACTGGCACCCTTTTATTGTTTATATGAATGGAATCGATAATAAGGGACTGCCAGAAGCATACAGGATTTGTTGGTCCTTCTTACATACTTGGAATATGACTATAATTATTTTAGGGAAGCTGCATCATAAGATTTTGGATATGACTCTGCTGCAGCGAATGGGAAAGGGGGAGTGGGAAGGAGGAAAGGTGCACAACTATGTGAATCTATATATTGATATTAATATTCTTATTAGAATAAAAAAAATAAAAAACAAATTGATATTGGCTGAAATTCAGTTGGTACAATTCTACCATGTTTCCCTGGCGGGAGGCCTTTTCGTTGTTGTTGTTGATGGTGGTGCAGACCTAAGAGAGGGCCTTTTTGATTGTTATTCCCAGTCTGTGAAAATTTCTTCCTCAGAAAACCAGAGAGGCAACCTAACTGCTGTCCTTCCACCAGCAAGCAAAGTTTTTTTTTTTCCAGGTAGGCTTTTAATAAGTAAATTTCTGCTGAGGAAGGAGTTTTAATGGAGGATTTGTGTTGTTTATCTTCTAAATAATAATAATAATAATAATAATAATAATAATAATAATAATAATAATAATAATAATAATAATAATTATTATTATTATTATTATTATTATTATTATTATTATTATTATTATTATTATTATTATTATTATTATTATGCTTAATTGTTTTAAATATTGTTATTTATTGTATTTTTGTTTCAATAGTTGTATTTTAAAATCCTTTGTATATTACATTGGTTTCCTCTATTTAGAGAAAGATGGGGCGAACATTAGTCGTTCAATTATTTAGTTAAGCTTTTGGTCAGCATATTGAATACACAAGTATACAAAAGGTTAAATGCAAACACTTTATTCTCATTTATCTTTTTCTATAATGATAATCCAATGTGTTCCAGTTCATTCTAGACTCAGACAAACCTTACCTCACCACCACAACCACTTAAATGGTAAGACTCATGGCTACTTTAGATGTAGTGGATGCTCAATATGTTCTGTTTCCCTCCACACTGAGACATCTGAATGACCTTCAGATCAATGCGTTTCTACTTTGCATCATTTTTAAACCTATGCTACAAAATGGGTCCTTGTGGTTTACTTTGTGTAGATAAAAGCTCCTGAAGCATTAGATCCTGCATTATAGATTATTACTCTAAAATTAGAAATGATGTTTTGGATTCAGCATTGGTCAGGCATTTCACTGAGCACTCATTATTTTGACTTTAAATTTCTTGTCACTAACATAATCCATACACTTACAGTAGGTATGATAGAGTACACTGGCAAATCATTGTTACAGAAGGAAGCTGAATGGCTTGAGAGATTGAATGCTGGAACTTCAAAAGTTTAAATATCAGTTTGAATTTGATTGCTGACTTATTGGGAGGTACCAACATGTGATCGGTTTTCCTTTAGCAAAACTTTATGAGTTTGTGATTCTGCTTACAGTGGGGTCTTGACTTGAGAACTTAATTCGTATTGGAAGGCGGTTCTCAAGTCAAAAAGTCTGTAAGTCAAGTCTCCATTGACCTACAGTGCATTGAAAACAGATTAATCCCGTAACAGGCCATTTTTGTTCCATTTTGGTTTTTTTCTGGTCTGTAAGTCAAATCTCAGTCTGCAAGTCAGACCTAAATTTTGCAGCCAGAGAAGTCTGTAACTCAAAAAGTCTGTAAGTCAAGCCGTCTGTAAGTCAAGGGTCCACTGTATATGTTCACCTGGAAATTATGCAGTCAGTGTTTCTTCAACGTAGGTATAAAAACCAGTCTGTGAAAAAGCAGTTTGTGAAACTCACTGGACCAGAGCACAGAGAGCTGTCCTCTGAAGATGCCGGCCACAGAGACTGGCGAAACGTTAGGAAAAACAACCTTCAGAACACGGCCAAAGAGCCCGAAAAACTCACAACAACCATCATTGTCCAACACTGTGAATCTTCCTGAGTAAGGCCTTTAGTGGTTAGATCTGAAGGAATTGCAGTATTCTGTTTGGTTATTAATATGTTTCCCCTTTTGCCATTTAAAACTGTAAGGTTATATCTTTGATGTACAGCAACCCATTGGCCCAGAGACAACTTCCAGTATAAAATAAATGAACAACATTTCAGGAACGTTTTCAAGTTGAGTAATGCTCCTCAGCACTTGATTGTTCTGATGTGTAACATGTAATGTGGACAAGAAGCTACACAAGTCAGAATATGGAGGAACAGAATGGTTTCCTATAGGCAAAGGTATCAGACAAAGTGGATTTTATCTCCCTCCCTGTTCAATCTATATGCAGAACACACTATATGTTAACAAACTAGATTCAGGGGAAGGAGTAAAAATTGGTGGAAGAAACATCAGTAATCTAAGATATGCAGATAACACAATCTTACTGGCAGAAAGCAGCAATGACTTGTAATGACTTAAAAGTTTAAAAGCACTTTTAAAGCAATTGAACAATAAGAAGACAGAAACCATGATTACAGAAGAATTACACAAATTTCATGTTGACAAATTAAGAAATTGGAACAGTACAATATTTTGTATACCTTGGTTCAATCATCAGTCCAAATGGAGAGTGCAGCGAGGAAATCAGAATGAGACCAAGATGCAAAAGGGCAGCAATGAAGGAATTAGAAAATATAATGAAATGTAAGGATGTGTCACTGGAGACTAAGACCCAGAACCATCCTCATGTACATTCTCGATCACTATGTATAGTGAATGCAGGACAATGAAAAAGGCTGACAGGAAAAAAAATGTTGCGTTTGAAACATGGTGCTGGAGGAGAGCTTTGCGGATACCCTGGATTGCTAAAAGATGAACAAATTGGTCCTTATGACCCAGTTTGGTCCTGGGCTCAGGTATCTGGCTTGAGGTTGACTTGGCCTTCCATCCTTCTAAGGCCACTAAATTGAGTACCCAGCTCACTGGATGTGGGGGCAATGTGTAGCCTCCATAATAAATAAATTTAAATCACCTGGAAGGAGCATTAAGCACTATGGGGCAGTATATAAGTAGCACACTTTGCTTTTTGCTTTTAAAATCTGTTTTGCTTGAGCACAAGAGATATTTGGCAGCCCTGTGAGAACTTATAACTGATCCTAATGTGAACAAGGATGAACTGAATTGAATTGATTTGTAAAAAAACATCTAATTTTGTTTTTATCACAAGAGATATGTTTGAGGTGGGAGGAATGTATTTAATTACTCAACTGCAGATTAACTTTTCATGTGAAGGGAGTTTTTCATCTCTTCGTCAAAATGTTGCCTTTGCTGATGCTGAGTGCCTTCATATAGTACCAGTGGGAAAGCATTTTAATAATTTATTTAGATCCACTAGCAAAAATAATCATCCTTCTCTGCAAGTCAACACTCAAGGGATCTCCTACAGTCCTTTAATGAGGCCCAGTTTTATGTTTAAAAGTACATATTAAAACTCAATTCAAATTTCAAAGCTATGACATTAAATTTAAATTTTATAAATGCATAAAATCTCAATTTTATTGGTGAACCTATGGGGGGAGGAAAGATAAAATCTTGAACTCTTGCAAATGTCTCACCCACAACTTGTAAAGGTAAAGGTAAAGGTTCCCCTTGACAATTTTTGTCCAGTCGTGTTCGACTCTAGGGGGCGGTGCTCATCCCCGTTTCCAAGCCATAGAGCCAGCGTTTGTCCGAAGACAATCTTCCGTGGTCACATGGCCAGTGCGACTTAGACATGGAACGCTGTTACCTTCCCACCGAAGTGGTCCGTATTTTTCTACCTGCATTTGCATGCTTTCGAACCGCTAGGTTGGCGGGAGCTGGGACAAGCGACGGGAGCTCACTCCATCGCATGGATTCGATCTTACGACTGCTTGGTCTTCTGACCCTGCAGCACAGGCTTCTGTGGTTTAGCCCACAGCGCCACCACGTTAATGGATTAACTTGGGGGAGTAATAAAAGACTATTTACTTTATTCTCTGAGAAAACCACTTGTTTTAACTACAATTCCCATGGTACATCAGCCAATGTGGCCATTTGCTCTGGTAAACACCGTCCTGCCACCTTCAAGACACAGCAGTGTAAAAGAGTGAAACAAACTCCCAAACTAACATGTTTGGAATCAAAATAAATAGTTTCCAAACCTGTTAGGCCCAAACTGGTGGCAGACAAAGTCTATGCATCCTGGTTGCTAAGAAGCTTCTAGCAAGTGTTATGAAAAGAGTGAGGGACCAATTTGCAACTCAAGTCAGAGAGGAAGCCATGCTCACTCCTTTTCTTTCCATTTTTTTTATCTTCTGCAACCAGTTCTCCAGATCTGTTTTTCTCCACAATGATGCAACAGCAATTAGCAATGTGAGAAGTAAGCACTGAGAAGATTTTCCTCGCCTGCAAGAGTTTGCAAATGTTTGTTCTACACAGTCAAATGTTTGTCATTTTAAAACCCAATCTATGGTGACATGTCATTATATTTTAGTGCAATTATAAGCAATAGTCTGTCCAATTCTTATTTATTTATTTATTTATTTATTTATTTATTTATTTATTTATTTATTTATTTATTTATTTATTTATTTATACGTTTATATGTTTATACGTTTATTTATTTATTTAAAATATTTATACCCAGCCTTTCTCCTCAAGACCAAAGGAGTCTTACACTATTAAACAATTGTTTGCTGAATAATCTGTGCTGATGAACGGGAAAACAAAATCCCTTGCCTTGACTGATGAAGACTTGACTAATAAATGTGTAGCCCCTATGCAATATTGCTTCAGCCCAAAAGAGTGGGGCTAACAAAGAGAAGGGCTGTGGGTAAGAGGTTTGAATCTCAGAAAGAGTGAGAAAGCTGACGAGGCTACAGCTGCTGTTGCCAGTTAGACCACTAAGGCCCTTGCCAACTTGGTCTAGGTATAATTTTCATATGTTTGTGTTGGAAGGGTGAATCTGATACTGGAGCAGAATCAAACTAGATTTCAGTATAACGCTTAGCAGAGAAAACACAGGCCTCAGAGAAACTAGGCCCAGGAACATTCACACATAGTACAGAATGTCATTGCAAGACTTTCGTTTTGCCCATCTTCCTTTTGACCTCGCAGATGGCCTGGTCCTGGAATGCAAGCAGGAGGAAACCAGTCATGATAGGACAAAACATTCACACCTGGGAGCCGGAGAGTGAAGGCCATATATCCGGGCTGTTGCTTCTGTGCCTGTTTACTTGCCAGAGAATCTTAGAACCCAGGTTTGGCTGGTAACAAATCTATATAGTGAATTCATGAATTCATACATTTGTATGGATATTTTATTTTAAGGTTTTGAAGATTCTCCTGTGTTATGGTTATCCAACTCAGTTGAGGAAGATATCTCGGCTGTTTATATGACTTTGAAATCAAAGAGGCACTTGATTTTGCAAATTCTACATGCAACTTCTGCATTGGTGCTGCTACCAAGGACTTGGGTGCATGAATTGTAGCATTTTGTTGTTATAATTGTTCATGTTGTCTGTTATATGAATGCAAATAAGATATTTTGTGAAGTTGTCTTTGCAAGATTAATAGTAAGCAAATATCCCCATAGAACTAAACAGTGTTACAAATGAGTTTGAAAGTATTGATAAAATCACAATGTTTGTGTAAAATCAATAGGTCATTAGAAACAGGACCTGGTCCAAGTCACTTACAGAGTTATCTGCTATAAAATATGGGTGCCTAGGCTGAACCTTCCTACCACCTTTGTTGTCTGTCTGCTGCTACCCCGTCTCCCATTGCTTGCATTCAGGCTTCTCTACAACTAGGACGGGAAAGCACCTCCAGAAATGGATTGCAAGGAGCAGCTACATGGTGGGTTCAGACAGCAGCCCTCAAGATAGGGCTTACATCTCCACTCTATGGTAATTACCTGCCCCTGTGGTTCATTTTGTAGCAACCTCCAATACTGTAGGCCTTGGTTTATTTGTTTAATGATGCACAATGCACAAAATGTATTTTAGAACCAGATTAGCCTACGTCTGATATCTGCAGGCTATATCATAGAATGCTACATCATCGCAATATTACAGCCTACTGTTATTCTTGGATGACAGAGAGCAGCACAAAGAACTTTTTTATAATGGAAATGTGAGGAATAACAGACTCTTGGTTGCCACAGCAACATTTTTTTTGAACTTCGACTACTATGGTGAGGTGGCAATTGCCACTTAGAAAATAATTACGCATAACCTTGTAATCTCATGTAATATAAGTTCTTTTTTTACACTTTTTGCTGGAAGTGTAAGAGGCTGAGTAGAGCAGGAGTATGGTTGCTATACCTTTCTCTTCAGCTGTACATGTTTATTTATTTATTTAAGATATTTTTAAAGTTTGCAATTTATTGTGATTTTAGTATAACTTGTTTTTAACAGCCACCTTGAGTCCCCGCACCAGGAGAAAGGTGGCCCACAAATGACAAGAAGAAGCAAACAAACAAACTCTTAAGCAAACCCAATTGAATCGATGGACCTATTCTAGGTGGGGCTAGTAGGGTGCTCACTGAATTTTGATTGCTGTTAGCGAAGCCCCTTAAATTTTAATATATTTCAAGCTGCTCTTTGGAATTCTATGCTAACTCATAGAGAGAAGTAATCTGAACTTTTAGGAGGATCCTCCTGGCTGGAAAATTTTATGGTCTGTGGAAACCAGTCATCTTCTGCTCATATACAGTGGTGCCTCGCATAACGAGCGCACCGTTTAACGACGAATCTGCATAGCGACACGTTTTTTGCGATCGTTTTTACGATCGCATTGTGATGTTTTAATAGGCTAAACATCGCATTGCTATGATCGGTAAGCATTTCGCATTGCAATGTTAGGGAAACAGCTGATCGGCGGCGAAAATGGCAGCCGGATGGGGAATCTTCGCTTACCAGTGAGTTTTCCCCCAAAGGAACGCATTAAACTCTATGGGGTTTTATGTTCCGTTTAGCGATGTTTCCAGATAGCGACGTTTTTCCTGGAATGGATTAACGTCGCTATGCGGGGCACCACTGTATGCAAAACACATCATGGCTTTTAAGCTTCATTAACTTGTCAGCATGAGCAGTTAAGGGTCCTATGTAGTTCTGAAGACTAACACATTTATTACAGCATGAACTTTGGAAGATTACAATAAAGACTGGCGTAAAAGTAAACAGTTTTATTCTCCTCCAAGTTTTGCCAGACTATTCTTGTTTCTCCTCCCTCACCATTCCCAAGCTGATCTTGCCATCCCATCATATTCTACTTTGCTCCTTTGCTCAGGGATTGCTGCTCTTGTGAACAGACTGTGTAGCTCACTTTCTGATCTGTACCAGCTGTCTTAAAAAGAGTGGTCGCATAGACCAGATGGGCAGGATACAAATCAAATCAATCAGTCAGTCAATCAGTCAATCAATCAATCAATCAATCAATCAATCAATCAATCAATCAATCAATTTCCTCAAAACTGAAACAGCACATACACTGGTTAATAATTCTGACCGGAATTGTACCATGTCAAGTTTGAACATTTATTTCATACGTGCATCCTTTCTAAATAATTGTTATTGTTCCCCTTCTTCCTTTTTGAAAAGAATTTTATCATCTCCCTTTGTTTCTTACCCAGAACAGAATACATTAACTCTAGTCCCATGACTGCTGTTTAAAAGGCAGACACATTTCATGAATATACATTCCACTTGATTCAGAATATGACACAGAGGCATTTATAATCTAACACTGCTCTATCCTAAAGCACACGAGACAATCCTTGGGTTGTAGTTTATTTTTCACAGCAGCATACTGAGCAGAGAAGAGTACAAAATGTACAATTAGTTTCAAGACACGTAGCTATTTCATACATGTTAGTCAGAAATTTTACAGCTGAAGTCAACTGAAATTATGAAAGGGGAATTTCAAATATGGTGAAAGAACTACGAAATTTTAGAAGTTATAACTAACACAGGGGTGTCCAACCTTTCACCTTCCCTGGGCCACATTAGAAGATGAAAATTTGGTTTGGGCCACACATAAATTTGGTTTAGGCCACATGGGGGGGGGGCAGCCCTAGCTGTCCTCCGCAGCCCCGCTCCAAGCGCGCTTACCAGCAGCTGCGATCTCAGACAGCAGAGGCTGCCGGCTTCGACTCCGGTAGCTTTATGGGGCTGGGAGGGGGTCCACCTATTGACAGGGATGGCACAATGCAGTCATGCAGCCCCTCTCTCCCCTCCCCTCCTGCTCCTTTCTTCCTTCCCTCTCTCCCCCCCTACCGTTGTGACGTGCCCCAGCCGCATTCGGCCACAAGCGCTGGCAGTGTAACTTGAGACTTTGGAATTTTTTTTAAAATAAAAAATTGCACTGGGCCGCATTATGAGCCAACCTGTTGGTACATTTTGGTTCAAACCAAATTACAGTGTCCACACATGTTTATACTTAATTCCATCCATCCTGCCCCTTTAAGAGCTGCCTCACTCTTTCTGGCACATTGCTGGGGTTTCTCGGCTTTCTGAGGGATTTTTTGGTAATAATTTGGAGTGCTCCTAATTATTCTGTTGTGCAACCTGTACAGATGGCTGGTTCATGCACAAATGGAGCTGTGGGGTGGCGTTAACTGAGGAGACAACCCTATAATGTATTAAGTAGGTTGACATTAAAAAGAAGGACTGAGAAACTCCCTCCTCTAGCTTCATCTTTTTTAAAAAAATCCCCTATCTGATCCTCACTGCAGGAAAAGGTGGTGAAGAGGGCTAGTTGACTTCATGGGCCCCATCCCCACAAGGCAGCACATCCCCAGCTGAGGAGAAAGGTGGAGAACTGGGAGGGGGTTTACCTGCCTTCCATCTCCCCAACTTTCATCCCAATGTTTTCCATTTGCACAGTCACTGTCTTTGGCAGCTATTGCCTCCTTATTCACAAGTAAACTGGGGTAAACCTTTCTCATGAGTAAACCAGTGATCCAAAGACCTGTGTGGACCCTTCTCACAGAAGAATAAACATCTCCGATGTAAAGGAAAGGATAACTCAAGTGAGAGATAAAATAGATCACACTGAAGAAAACAACCTTTTAAGTGTGAACCAGATCACTCCAAATGCTCTTATCGAGACAGACTGAAAGAAAGAAAGAAAGAAAGAAAGAAAGAAAGAAAGAAAGAAAGAAAGAAAGAAAGAAAGAAAGAAAGAAACTTTCCACTGTAATGATCATTCATGGTCAGAATTTCAGGAATCCGCTCTTCTAAAATGATAGGTTATTTTTAATTTATAGTTTAGCTGTAAGGTCATAATCATATTGCTGACTGTATGTAAAACCCATTCAAACCAATGTGCTTTATGTGTTGAAAGTTGTGTTATACCTCCTTTACACTGGCCTTCTAGATTACAATAGTGAAATTACAATGACATAATATTGATGTTGTCATAATATTGTGACCTCAGGCCAAATGCTTATATGGCTCGAAAAGCATAAAGGGAAAGAAGTAACTAGATCTTAAGGTATGATGAATAACTTGGAAAGAATTTTGCTTTGTTTTGCTTTTTGCTATAATTCCTAGAATCCCCTCCCTTTCATGGCAACTAAAAATTAAACATCTTAGAATGTGACTAAAAAGCAGGGAAAAATGCTTTGATCCACTGTGATCCACTGTTTTTTCAAATTGGGTCCTTTCTGGTTTTTGTAGGCGAAATTGCTGCAGCAGTTCAGATGACAAAAATATTATGCTTCAAGTGTACAGGCAGAGGGAGAGAAAGCTGTGTTTGCAGAGCCCCAACAGAGGAAGCTGCCTTTGATCTGATGAGGTGCCAATTGACAAATTCCACCAGGACCTTTGCTTTCATTTCTTTTTTATAAATTTATTTTTCCAAAGTGACTTAGCAATAATGTGTTGCAATGCCAACTTTGGAAAGCCTCCCTTTAAGAAATGTCATTTAAAGTGATCCTTCCATGCACATATTCAATTCAGTCCTGATTGCTTCAGCCCAGCTCAGAAAAGAAAAGACTAGCTCTTTGGATGGACCAAAAAGGACTGAATTAGGCACACAGCAGTCTTTGGCTAGTTCATTATCTCCTATATGTCATCTGGTCATAGAAAACAGATCAAAATAGATTGGCCACAGGCAGTCTGAAAAGCAACCTGATTACCTGTCTGATTGCACCCTTAGTCACAGCCACTAGACAGTGTTGTGTGCTGTTGGCATTTGGTGATATCATGGTAAAGTTCATTCGGTTTTGTGTGTTTTTTTAGTATGCCTTGTCTTATCTCTGCTGGAGTGATAGTTCTATATCCATGAAGAACATGTTTCTTTGACTCAGATTTGAGACACAAAACCCGGAGCTCATCTGCTCAACGGCCAATGATTTCTCATCCACTTCAGTCCTACTGAAATTGGTTTTAGAGCTTCTAGCATTGTTTTATAATTTGTAATCCCCTCAACCAGTTGGACTGACTCAACTTTAAGAGACGTCCTGACAAATAGGCCCAGATGGGCGGGATATAAATCAATCAAACAAACAAACAAACAAACAAATAAAGGCAATATATATATATGTCCCATTACAAATGTCTTCCAATGCTTACACTCTGTTTCAAGAATGTTGTTGTTTAGTCGTTAAATCATGTCTGACTCTTCGTGACCCCATGGACCAGAGCACGCCAGGCCCTCCTATCTTCCACAGCCTCCCGGAGTTGGGTCAAATTCAGGTTGGTAGCTTCAATGACACTGTCCATCCATCTCGTCCTCTGACGTCCCCTTCTCCTCTTGCCTTAATACTTTCCCAACATTAGGATCTTTTCCAGGGAGTCTTCTCATGATGGCCAAAGTACTGGAGCTTCAGTTTCAGGATCTGTCCTTCCAATGAGCACTCAGGGTTGATTTCCTTCAAAATGGATAGGTTTGTTCTCTTTGCAGTCCAGGGGACTCTCAAGAATCTCCTCCAGCACCACAATTCAAAAGCATCAATTCTTCGGTGGTCAGCCATCTTTATGGTCTGGCTCTCATTTCCATTCATGGCTACTGGAAAAACCATAGCTTTGACTATGCAGACCTTTTTTGGCAAAGTGATGTCTCTGTTTTTTAAGATGCTGTCTAGGTATGTCATCGCTTTCCACCCAAGAAGCATGCATCTTTTAATTTCGTGGCTGCTGTCACCATCTGCAGTGATCACGAAGCCCAAAAAGATAAAATCTGTCACTGCCTCCTTACCTTCCCCTTCTATTTGCCAGGAGGTGATGGGACCAGTGGCCATGATCTTAGTTTTTTTTTGATGTTGAGCTTCAGACCATTTTTGTGCTCTCCTCTTTCACCCTCATTAAGAGGTTCTTTAATTCCTCCTCACTTTCTGCCATCAGAGCGGTATCATCTGCATATCTGAGGTTCTTGATATTTTTTCCAGCAATCTTAATTCCGTCTTGGGATTTCTCCAGTCCAGCCTTTCACATGATGCATATAAGTTAATTAAGCAGAGAGACAATATACAGCCTTGTTGTACTCCTTTCCCAATTTTGAACCAATCAGTTGTTCCATATCCAGTTCTAACTGTTGCTTCCTGTCCCACATATAGGTTTCTCCATATAGGTTTCTCAGGAGATAGATAAGGTGGTCAGGCACTCCCATTTCTTTAAGGACTTGCCATAGTTTGCTGTGGTCCACACAGTTAAAGGCTTTTGCCTACTCAATGAAGCAGAAGTAGATGTTTTTCTGGAACTCTCTGGCTTTCTCCATAATCCATTACATGTTAGCAAGTTGGTCTCTAGTTCCTCTGCCCCTTTGGAATCCAGCTTGTACTTCTGGGAGTTCTCGGTCCACACACTGCTGAAGCCTACTTTGGAGGATTTTGAGCATAACCTTGCTAGCGTGTGAAATAAGTGCAATTGTACGGTAGTTGGGGCATTCTTTGGCACTGCCCTTCTTTGGGATTGGGAGGTAGACTGATCTTTTCCAGTCCTCTGACCACTGCTGAGTTTTCCAAACTTGCTGGCGTATTGAAATATATTCTGTTTGAAGGGTAGGTTCCATCATATGTAGAAGAACTCTGATGCCGCTTGATACCAGTCCAATCTTGAGAGATTATAGGGGTTCTAAAATGCTGTGTAGAGTGTAGAACATTAAGGATTCTGGGTCATGGACGCTTGTTTTGATAACATGGCACATGTGCAGATTTCTGTTAGTTGCTTCTTTCCAGTTTGGGAATAACTGGATCTGTATAATTTAAGAAAAACAGGAAACAGATTTAATACCCTTCCTGATCAGTAGCTGTATTAGTAGTGCTAATAACAATATATCACCTGATACCATATCAGCTGTTATATATATAATCCAAAAGCATATCTGCAGGATGCCTAGTATGGTACAGTGGATAGAGTGATGTACTAGGACTCAGGAGGCGTAGGTTTGAATCTCCTCTCAGCAGGGGAAACTCACTGAGAATGTAGAAGTTTTAAAAACACTCCTTAAATATCTCATATACCTTGAAAATTTCACTAGGGTCACTGTGAATTAGTTCCAACTTGAAGGCGCATAACAACAGCAACGGGATTTCTGCAGGTCAGCTGATCCAGTCTATGCCTCCATAAAGTGTACACAGACCAGGGCTGACTTGCCTTGGATCCTTTTGGTGATAGACTAACCCATCCTTGTTTGGGTCAACGACAGATTTGGGCACTTCCAATTCTCCATGAAGATGCTTTCTGGTGGATGTAGAAATGAGCATGGCAAGACTGGCTCATAAACTGACTGGTGGAAGCAGGACAGAAAGGCACTTCTGTCCTTTATCTAGCCAGTAACAGAAAGCCCCAAATGGCTTCCTAAAGCAGCCACGGAAAAGGTGGTTGACTAAGGGATTTTGAAGGACAGTGAGCTTTGATTTCTTCTTGAAAGGAATCAGATGCAGGCAGCAATGAAGGGAGCATATTTTCCTATATTTTCTGTCCTTTCACCCCTTTTCCACCCTTACTGTTCCCTGGATTTGAAATTAGTGGTGTTGTGGCCACATACGTTAAACCAGGGGTGAACAACCTTTCACCTTCCCTGGGCCACATTAGAAGATGAAATTTGGTTTGGGCCGCACATAAATTTGGTTTGGGCCGCGGGGGGGGGCAGCCCTAGCCGTCCTCCGCAGCCCTGCTCCAAGCGTGCTTACCAGCAGCTGTGATCTCAGACAGCAGAGGCTGCCAGCTTCGACTCTGGTGGCTTTATGGGGTCGGGAGGGGGTCCACCTATTGATGGGGATGGCACAATGCAGTCACGCAGCCCCCTGTCCCCTCCCCTCCCACTCCTTCCTTCCTTCCCTCTCTCCCCCTCTACTGTTGTGACATGCCCCGGCCGCAAGCGCCGGCAGTGTAACTTGAAACTTTGGAATTTCTTTAAACATAAAAAATTGCACTGGGCCGCGTTACGAGCTGACCTGGGCTGCATGCGGCCCTCGGGCCGCAGGTTGGACAAGCCTGCGTTAAACATTTCATCAGTGACTTTGCGGCAGGAAATGCAAGAAACTACAAAGTGTACTCTCTTCTGTTGCCAACAACTCAGTGTCTTCCTCAAATTATCTCTTCCCAAGCACACTTCTAATTGTGATGTGTGAATGCCAGACTTTACACAAGTGATCCATAGGGTGCCACTCCATCCTTTTGGAATATTTGCTCCACTTCATGTCACCTTGGAAATGCATATATACCTCTGATTCTGTTCACGTGTAGACATTTGTCTGAAGACAGTGCTCATCCATATCGCAAGTTGCCTCTGTTACTACAAGGGGGTGCTGATAAGTATTGAGCCTTACCCAGAAAAAAATTGAGCTTGGAAGCTATAAATTGCAGGCTGTATTGGCCAATTTGTCTATATTCAGTGGCGCAAAAATCAACTACCTATGATTTTAACTTAACTTTCATTTTCTAGTCCAAAGTGAACATGGCGGCACCTCCAGAAAAGTTCAGTGTGGAAGAGCATAGGACCATAATCGAGTTCCTGTTTCTCCAAGGGAAATGTACAAAGCAGATCCATGATGAAATGTCACAAACTATGGGTGACAGTGGCCCTTCATATGCAACAGTTAAACATTTGGTTGTCAATTTTTAAGCTGGCCATTTCGATGTTGAAAGTGAGAAATCCAGTGGAAGGCCTGTTTCTGTCTCTGTGCCTTCAAATGTGAAAGCCATCCATGACATGATCATGGAGGATCGCCGAATTTCAGCAAAATATATTGCTGTATATCTGAGAATATCATGTGAGAGACTTGGTACCGTTATCCACAATGATTTGAAAAGGAGAAAGCTGGCAGCAAAGTGGTTCCCCAAATTTTGACAACCAAACAAAAGAAGAAACGTGTGGAGTCATCGGTGGCTGTTTTGGAACATTTTGCAAATAATGAGTCAGATTTCCTGGGGAAACTGGTAACTGGTGATGAGACATGGATCTACTGTTATGATCCTCAGACAAAGGAACAGTCTAAGGCAGTGGTTCTTAACCTTGGGTTACTCAGGTGTTTTTGGACTGCAATTCCCAGCTTTCACCACCAGCTGTGCTGGCTGAGGTTTCTGGGAGTTGCAGTTCAAAAACATCTGAGTAACCCAAGATTAAGAACCACTGGTCTAAGGAATGGAGGCACAGTGGTTCCCCCAAGCCAAAGAAGTTTCGAGTGCAAAGGTTGGTGCAGAAGCAAATGGCAACAGGTTTTTGGGGATAAGAAGGGAGTTCTGCTGGTGGACTACTTCCAACAGAGTTCAATCATCAGTGCAAAATATTAATGTGCTTTATTGATGAAGATGAGGCAAAACATTAAGGTAAAAACGTTGAGGAAAGCTCTCCAAAGGTGTCATCCTGTTGCATGACAACACCTCGTGACACACTGCAGGTGAAATAATGGCAAAACTGACCTCCTTAGGCTTTCAAGTGATGCCCCATCCACCCTATTCTCCCAACCTGGCTCCTTCTAACTATTATCTGTTCCTCAAACTCAAAAAAAACACCTAAAGGGACAACGATTTGGGAGTGTTCTGGAGGCAACTAATGCTGCAAATGAGTGGTTACACCAGCCGTCGGAAGATTTTTATTTGCAGGGACTTAAAAAGCTGCAGGACAGATGTCACAACTGCATTGACTTCCTCAGGGAATATGTAGAATAGCGTGGCAGTTACAGCTTCCTAGCTCAATTTTTTTCTGGGAAAGGCTCAGCATTTATCAGTACCCCCTTGTATTTGCTTCTCCTTTGCAAAGGCATCTCTCTTTTTTTGGTCCCAATGCAAACATCATAATCATCACCATCTTTGAACTGCAGACCTGTAAGGAACCCTATGGATCACCAAATCCAGCTCCTGTCAAGGAGGCACAATGGGGAATTGAACTCCCAGCCTCTGGATCTGTAGCCAGATAGCTAAACCACTGAGCTGTCCAGCAATTTTGCAGTTATCAGTTCATCAGTTTATCAGCTCAGATACTGAACCATGGTCAAGATCCTTTCAGTTTTATGATTCAAGGTAGAGTGAAGTTGGGGTTAATTCCTGAAATTTTGAGAAGTATGTTGTGCAGCCTCCGAAACAAAGGTCAGGTAGGAACTGCAATCCAGAACTGAAAGAGCCAATGCAGTAAAAGGCATGTACCTATAGTATTGCATTTGGTTATAAAGACATTGGGTTATAAACACATTTCTAAACTGAAAGCCCTAACAAAAAAAGGGAATTAACCAAAGGGAAATGAAAGTACAAAACCAAATTTTGGTTTAATATCAGGAAAACATCCTAACTGTTAGAGCAATAAGACAGTGGAACTAATTACCTCAAGAGGTGGTGAGTTCTCCAACCCTGGAGGCATTCAAGAGAAACTTAGACAACCACCTGGCAGAAATCCTTTGATTTGTATTCCTGCATCAAGCGGGGGGTTGGACTTGATGGCCTCATAGGGATCCTTCCAACTTCACTATTCTATGAAAACATTTGGAAGAAATAGGCCAGCAGGAATGAATGGGATACTAATAGAGCTATCTGAAGATATAGCGACTGCCTCTATCAACATGCTAAACAAGAACATGCCAACATAGAAAAGAAAACAATGGTTCAAAGACTGGAAATGTTCAATATGCATTCCTGTCATAAATAAATGAAATGCCTAACATTGCAATAACGACAGTATATCACAGAAGTGAGTACATCCCCTCCAGCTTTCAAAGTCATGTATGGTAACTGGTAATACTATAATATGAATAATCACAGTCTTTGGCAAAACATCCTTACATTTGTGGATTTTTTTCTAATTTCTTCATAGCTGCTCTTCCGAGTCTCAGGTGCAACTAAAGGGCCAAATTATCAGAGCCTGGATCATGCTACACAGGGACACTTTGAGGTGAAGTAAATCATTTGAGATAAACCTTGCATCCACACACAAGGATCAGGTGGTTTCAGGGCAGGAAACAAGACTGCACCTCAAGTGATCCTATTTAGCCCTTCCTCCCTTGAAAAGGAAAGATAAGAAAGAAAAAATAACATAAAATGCCCCTTCTTGTTCACTCCTCTCTCCTTTTCTGTGGGTGAGCAGGAGGAAGCTTTTGATTTTTTTTTTTAAAAAATTGTAAGTGTTATAGCATGTCAGTGCTGTTTTTTGTTTGTTTTGCTTCCTGTCTCTTCCCCTTCATGGGGAGCAGGATGAAGTAATTAATTCCCTAAGATCATGAAGCAGCTTAAGCTATTTGCCTTGGTTCAATCCCAACAACCACACATGCTGGAAACAAACCAAAATGGGGAGATCTTACTTCCGCTTAAAAAAAAACACCAGTATCCCCTGACAGGGTGCAGATAAAGATAGATCAGGGACAGGTTGGTTTACAATGGCTGGTACATCATGTGATCACAAGAAAAAGAAGCAAACCAGACCCATCTGCAGCTAAGAAATCAAAATCAAGAATTAAGAAAATCAAAATCATTACATAAGAACTATGCAACTTAACATAATGCAGGCAATGAGGGAATTTAACTTGTCAAAGATTTTTTACACCTTGGTACAATCATCAATCCATAAGGAGACTGAAGCAAAGAAATCAGAAGAAGATTGAAAACACAAGTAGATGGGAAGTGGATGGGTCTGCTCCCCGTCTACTTATACTTTCAGTCTTCCTTTGATTTCTTAGCTGCAGATGAGCTGCCAGGAAGAGAAATATGAGTGCGTGTTAGATCAAATCAAGCTCCCCTAGAAATGAAAACAAGGCTATTATATTTGGGACTATCATAAGAAGATACACTGAAAGACAGGCTCAATGAAATATACAACCATGCTGAGAAAAGTTGAGGGGCACTTTTAAAAGTCAAAGATCACTGCTGGACCACTGACAGCTCTCCCAATTCCAGCAGCAGTGATTTAATGGCAATTTTGTTTACTTTTAAATGCAGCCTCCCAAAATCTTTTCTACTGCAAATAGGAGCAGGGGGGGGGAGGGTTGGAACCTAAAATGTGAGGATATGAAGCTTTTAGGTAGTGCACATCAAATGCTTCTGGCACCAGATTCAGGTGACACCAGACACAAAGTTACACAACACGATTTTGCTCATCATGTTCTTCATTGAAGCAGTAAGCGTCACCCACATAAACAACTAGCTGAGGAAAGTTGTTGGCCATGGTGAGGATAAAGTATTGTTCTCTCTTCACATTTTTATTCATCCATTTCAAATGCATGTGTAGGTATATGTGCATGACTCCAAGAGTTCCATGGGTAAGGATGTGTTGAACAGGTACATAGAAGCTGTTATAATGACATAGAACACTGAACTGGTGTGTTCAATTCCATTTTATTTCATTCATCACCACCTTGGGGAAACCACAGTTTTCTGTCACTAACCCCCTGAATGGTTATGTTCACTCTCGAGAGGGATGACAAGGCTCTGGGACTTCTGGACTGGTCTTTCAACCCTGAAGATAAGTTCTTCACTCCCTCAGAAATGTCCCTTAGGTCAGCATTGCTAGAGGGCTCATAATATCCTATAGTTGGCTGGCTCCCTGGATTGATTTTTGGCTCCTCCACCCAGAGAACTTGTTCCAGTTTCATCAGCCTCCTGAGCTGGCACTTATGTCACCACCACTGTCTTTGACTGGATGCGGAGTAGGTAGGGGTCAGGCCCAGTTGTGATCTTTTTGGACAGAGCCAGATGCATCCTTGGCCAGGGACAGTTGCATACCTGGGCGGGTTCAGCCCTCTCACTAAGAAGGAACTCAGGTAATTCCCCTGAGAGCCATTCCCCAAGAATTCCAATAGGGCCCCAGTAAGTTCTTCATGCTGGCCCACTCCACCTCACCTTCCGCTTCCTCCCCTTTCCTGGATGTGGGCCACCTTTTATGAATCCCTTGCCAGGGTCTGCTCCATCACCCAATTCCTCCAGGCATTGCCCTTGCTTTGATTCCATCAGGATCATGCTTTTTCTCTTACTCCTCAGACATGGGACTGTCCTCCTTTCCACTCTCAGGGGGTATAGATTATGCTTTCACAAGGCCACTGGCTACTGGCACCATAGAAGACTGCACTCGCCATGGGTGGGACTTTGGTGGGACAGACCTCAGTCCTCTTTTTTTATTACTGGAAAGTTAGAAACAAGGAAAGTTTTGAGTTCCACCAGAACTCTTCATCAGGCAGATTCAGTATAAAACTTGGGGACAAGAAAGGAAGCAAATAGTTTAAAAATTGCT
Source organism: Pogona vitticeps (assembly GCF_051106095.1). NCBI lineage: Eukaryota > Metazoa > Chordata > Lepidosauria > Squamata > Agamidae > Pogona > Pogona vitticeps. Next base: position 59,506,008 of record NC_135783.1, on the reverse strand, counting down.
ATTTGCTCCATGTATTTCTGCTCCAAGCTAACCAAGGTGACGGCCTTCCTCCCCAAATCTACAGACAGATCCATAAGAGATCCAAGCCAAGCTTTTGTCTGCACAAAGAAGTTGTGTATTCTGTGCATCATGTTTTATCCAATTTATGGCAACCTTAGTAGGGCTTTATCTGAGATATTTAAGGAGTGGTTTCATCAGTGCCATCCCCACCCCCAGTGAGTTTCCATGACCAAGCAGAGATTTGAACTCAGGTCTCCTGTCCTAGGAAGCTGCCCTGCCCGCTACACAACAGTGACTGTCATGCACAAAGAAAAGCCACATGTGTTTCCATCTCAGCTGAAATTACAAACTCCACATTGCCTTGCCAGTGGTCAAGAACCAAAGGTGTAGCATCTGAACCATTTTAAAAAGCTGTTTGCTTTCTCCCCATTCCTAAATTTTACTCCACCTATGCATTATGGTAGAACTCTGGTAAAACTCAAAAACCTCCCTTGTTTGTAACTGTTTAGTGACGCAGTAAGGACATTGTCCAATTTGGACCTCTGTTTCCAATGACAATTTTCATTCCACCATAACTCCTAGAATGGCCATGTGATGGATGCAGAACTTGTCAAGTATTGTTGTTGTTTAGTCATTTAGTCGTGTCTGACTCTTCGTGACCCCATGGACCAGAGCATGCCAGGCCCTCCTATCTTCCACTGCCTCCTGGAGTTGGGTCAAATTCATGTTGGTAGCTTCGATGACACTATCCAACCATCTCATCCTCTGTCGTCCCCTTCTCCTCTTGCCTTCACTCTTTCCTAACATCAGGGTCTTGTCCAGGGAGTCTTCTCTTCTCATGAGATGGCCAAAGTATTGGAGCCTCAGCTTCAGGATCTGTCCTTCCAGTGAGCACTCAGGGTTGATTTCCTTCAGAATGGATACATTTGACCAGCATTTTTAGGCATCTGTAATTCTATTTTCCCTTCTTAACAGTCCATGAAATAATCAATATGACAATGAATGGGATAAGGCACCAGAAGCAGAGGTAGTGGACTCTGCAGAGAATGTAGAATGGGTGTACCATGCAGTTGGTTAGTTCTCCACTTTATTTATTTTTAAAGCGTGCACATTGACCAGTAAGACACATCAGGCATTAGTGCCAATGGAGCTTCCAAGCAGAGCTTGTAAGTAACTAGTTACCAATAGTTACAAACAATGTAGTTACTTGTGACTAGTTAACTGGGGAGTAGTAAGCAATTTGGACCTAGTAGCTGCAACATTACTTTTAGGTATAGCAGGTCAATTAGATGAAGCAATTGAAACCTAGTTACTCCAGAATACTATTTTAAAAGGTCATTTTAAGGTATGTTGACAGGATATTTCCAAGTTATATAATGTCACCTCCAACTTATGGATACCTTATAAATGAGTGACCTCCAAAACATCCTATCATTAACAGTTCTTGGAAACTCAAGATAGTGGCTTCCATTACAGTGGGGTCTCGACTTACGAACGGCTCGACATACGAACGTTTCGACTTACGAACCGCTCTCATAGGAATATATGGACTCGACTTATGAACTTAGATTCGAGTTATGAACTCTTTTTTTTCCTTTTTTTAAAAGCTAAGTCATCTTAGGTTAAAAGGAAAAAAGAAAAAATATCCCCCTCTAGTGGCAGAAGGCGGAATAGCAGTTTCCCATTAGTTTCTATGGACGAAAAGAGCAGATACGGATTAAATGGTTTTCAATGCATTCCTATGGGAAATGCAGATTCAATTTAAGAACTTTTCGACCTGAGAACTGCCTTCCAATACGGATTAAGTTCGTAAGTCGAGACCCCACTGTATTAAGTCAGCATGAAATATCAGAATTTTCCGACTGTAATCTGAGAATCAGCCACTAGAGGGAAGCAGATAATATTTTCCTATACTGTATATCTCTAACTTGATAATGGTGACAACTTGAAACACTACAATGTGTAATGTGACAGATGACTGGTTACAAGAGTGTGGAAACACAATGGTACTGTGCAGACAATAATAAGGTTAACATTCTAAGCATGAAAATAATAGAATGAAAACAATCCAAGACCGAGATATTGAAAAACAGTGCCCTAAGGCAGTGGTCCCCAACTTTTTTCACCCCATGGATGGGTTGGGCATGTGGGGTCCATGTGTGGAAGGCGGGGGCACATGGATCCCGCATGCCCAACTGGTCCATGCATGGATGGCATGGGGTGTGCTTGTGCAGGTAGGGTGCGCTTGCATGCCTGGCACAGGATGTGCTCACAGGGGCGAGAGGGTGCATGCATGGAGGGCGCTTGGGCATGCTTGCAGGGGCACTTGCATGCATGTGTGCAAGGCGCAGGGCATGCTCGCAGGGGCGTGCATCTGTGCATGCCAGTGGGCCCGTGCATGCATGGAGGGGTGTGTGTTTGCGGGTGTGTGGGACATCTGTCCACAGCCCAGTCCTGCCAAGGCCATGCATCAGCACCAGGCCATAGACCGGGAACCCTGCCCTAAGGTATACAGAATTCACAGTGGAACTGCAATGGACAAAGAGGATGATTCTTGGATTAACAGACATAATGAACGGAATAATAGGCTGTATTAATTTTGTCAAGAAAAATGTTTTTCTTTTAATATTGTGGCATTTTATTCTCATTTCTCTTCAAAATTCTTGGAGTGCAAAAATATCAATTGAACTGATGTGCTTTCACAATAGGTAATTCTAATAGGTGTATCGACTACTTTTCTTTTCAGAAGAACAAATTGTTTGTTGGAAGCTTTAAAAGAATTACTACTTCCTGTCCTTTTGCAAGGCGATTCAATTGAGTGTACTTTGTCTCTATACACCAAATAATGTACAACCATGTCAGCATAATTTTTTAAAAAAAAAAAACCTGCAGGATGTTTGCTCATACTACTCCCTTCTTTTTCTTTGTTACTACTATTGATTTTCTAGCATGCTAGGCTAGAAAATGAACTTCCCAAGTACTAGCAGAACTAGGCCACTTATTTATCTAATATGGTGGGGGAATTTAATCATGACTTATCTTGAAGGAGCGTGCATTTAAGAATGTGAAAGAAATAAGCACATCTACTCGTAACACACATTGAGAACTTAATGTGGAGATTAACTCACTCAGGGTCAATGGCGAATTTGTGGGGAATCTGTGGCCCTCCAGACTGATGCTGAACATGTTTCCACTGCCTCTCACCATTGACTATGCTGGCTCTGATGGGTGTTGCAGGGCAACTTCATCTGGAAGGCCATAAACTGATCACTCCAGTATTGCAACTGGTTTAGGGCACTGCCCTATAAATGTCCGTTCAGAATCAATTCCCACAGAGTTAAATGGGGCATAGTTTTAGGAAATCCAGTATAAGGTTGCAGCCAGGGAGGAAAATCCTGGAGGAGTGGTGGGGCAGGGAGGATAGAATTCACGGCAGAGAAACTACTACTTCCTAAATCCTGGTGATTCATACCGGCCAATGGAGGTTCTGTTCTAGTTCCCTACCATTTTGAGGTCTTTCCTTTTCATTCTTTCTGCTGACACAAATGGAACTTGACTATGTCAGCTTCAAGGTTTCCATAGCTTTTGGTTCTTGTTTTGGGCATATCAGGAAAAGGATGAGTACAGGATTCTAAGGATCCATGGCCTTACTTGATCTGTCCACAGAACACTGCATTTCTTAATCCATTAACCTTGGAATGGCAAGGGTGGAACACTAATCATGGAGGACCTTCCCATTGTCATATGCGGGAAGCCTCCACTCATGGAGACAGATATCTGCATCATCATTCTGTAGCCTATATTTCCAAGGAACACTGGATTTTTCTCTTAATCTATTGGCCATATTAACATTCTGTAGCCACAGAGACACAGAGTGTAAGTGAACCATGTAGTACATTAATTTTAAAGTCATAAAATTTTAAAAGAATTACACTGGCTGCTAATATAAATGTGGTCTGAATTCGAGGTGCTGGTGATAATATCTAAAGCCTTAAATGCCCTGGGGCCTCAATGCATGAAGGAGTGCCTCTCTCTACATATCTCTGTTTGAGCATTAAGATCTGCTGGAAAGGCCCTCCTCTGTGTGTTGCCAATGACAGCAATTCATTATATGCTAGAAATGGGCATCATTGCAGCCACCAGGGATCTCCAAATTTGAAAATGCTGAATTCCTCTATCCCATTTGGTTTTGCAAAATAGCCTATTTCCATTCCTTCAGGAGCAGTATTTTTTTTGCCAGAGAGATCCTCTAATGCCCCTCAAAATAAAGCAAGCCAAAATTAAGCTTTTTTTCCAAAAGGGAAAATCAACTGTTTGGGCTCGGTCTGATGGGCTGATCACTCCAAGATACCTCTCTGCCCCAACACCCTGGTCATAGGATGCCCTTTTGCTTGAAGATGGAAGACAAATTAGAGTCATTTTGACACAGAGTAGAATGGTGGTATTATTATCATGCAGTGGAGAGGACGGGAAAGACTGACTCTGTAAGCATCTAGTTAGCAACTTGCCTTCTTAAGTATAATTTTTCTGAACTGTTTCTCCATAAGTGCCCTATTAAACCAAATTAGATTGTTGTAATTTTGTTTTATGAATCACACATGCTGCATGTAAAAAAACCAAAACACATCCTTATTTAACAATATTGTAAAATCAACAATGAATACACACTGTATTTTTTGTTGTCTCACTGTTCAGTGCTAAACCAAACTTCAGTCTGTAAATACTACATAGAATTTTGCATGATGCTGAGTATTAACACTTATTTTATCAACATCTGTCACATTAAAATTTGTTGTTCACAACTGTGTTTCTGATCATCATGATTTCGTATGGCTACCAATTTAATCTCATCACCAAAGACTATCCAGTTCTAACTATGCATATCAGAGATGTGGATTCTTTGTTGAATTAACAAAATGGCTAGGCCAATAGTCATGGCCTGGATCAGTAACTCTCACATCCAAAGACGCACCTGGTCAGTTCAACAGAGAGTGGATAATAATTACATGGTAGAATGCCCCTGTTGTTCCATCAGATTCTTTGGAGGAATCTCCCTTGATGGACTTGAAAACATTTACTAGATGCTAAACCAGTTTGAAGATATAATTCGCAGTAATATTGTAGGTGAAAGTTGAAGAAATCATTACTAACCGCACTTTGAATCAAGGTGTTTTCTGGAGAGAAGTCCATAAAGAATAATGCTAATTCTCATCAGGATTTGTTTTAAGGATGATAACTAGGTTGATCAATCCAGATTAGGGCAATGCCTTTTGTGAGTTTCATAAGGCTTTCATAAAGACGTCTGGATTCAAATGTCATTTCTCACCACAAAACTTCATTATCACAATTATGATATCTAGGTAATAAAAGATATTACTCTTTCATCCCTCCCCTCTATCAGTTCCTTCTACCATTGTCCACTCAGACTGTAAGCAACCAGACGTACTCTCTACGTTAAGGTGACCTGAAATGCACACTGCATATTTATGGCTATTACACATTAATGGCATCAACAATGATTTTTTAAAAATGTGTGTGTGTGTTTAGTCGTTTAGTCGTGTCCGACTCTTCGTGACCCCATGGACCAGAGCACGCCAGGCCCTCCTGTCTTCTACTGCCTCCCGGAGTTGTGTCAAATTCATGTTGGTTGCTTCGCAGACACTGTCCAGCCATCTCATTCTCGGTCATCCCCTTCTCCTCTTGCCGTCACACCTTCCTAACATCAGGGTCTTTTCCAAGGAGTCTTCTCTTCTCATGAGATGGCCAAAGTACTGGAGCCTCAGCTTCAGGATCTGTCCTTCCAGTGAGCACTCAGGGTTGATTTCCTTTAGAACTGATAGGTTTGTTCTCCTTGCAGTCCAGGGGATTCTCAAGAGCCTCCTCCAGCACCACAATTCAAAGGTATCAATTATTCGGCGGTCTGCTTTCTTTATGGTCCAGCTCTCACTTCCATACATCACTACAGGAAAAACCATAGCTTTGACTATTCGGACTTCTGTTGGCAAGGTGATGTCTCTGCTTTTCAAGATGCTGTCAAGATTTGTCATCGCTTTCCTCCCAAGAAGAAGGCGTCTTTTAATTTCAGGGCTGCTGTCTCCATCTGCAGTGATCATGGAGCCCAGGAAGATAAAATTTGACACTGCCTCCATATCTTCCCCTTCTATTTCCCAGGAGGTGATGGGACCAGTGGCCATGAGCTTAGTTTTTTTGATGTTGAGTTTCAGACCGTTTTTTGCACTCTCCTCTTTCACTCTCATTACAAGGTTCTTTAATTCCTCCTCACTTTCTGCCATCAGAGTGGTATCATCTGCATATCGGAGGTTGTTGATATTTCTTCCGGCAATCTTAATTCCGGCTTGGGTTTCTTCCAGTCCAGCCTTCCGCATGATGTATTCTGCATATAAGTTAAATAAGCTGGGGGACAATATACAGCCTTGCCGTACTCCTTTCCCAATTTTGAACCACTCAGTTGTTCCATGACCAGTTCTAACTGTTGCTTCCTGTCCCACATATAGGTTTCTCAGGAGACAGATAAAGTGGTCAGGCACTCCCATTTCTTTAAGAACTTGCCATAGTTTGCTGTGGTCCACACAGTCAAAGGCTTTTGCATAGTCAATGAAGCAGAAGTAGATATTTTTCTGGAACTCTCTGGCTTTCTCCATAATCCAGCGCAAGTTAGCAATTTGGTCTCGAGTTCCTCTGCCTCTTCGGAATCCAGCTTGTACTTCTGGGAGTTCTCGGTCCACATACTGCTGAAGCCTACCTTGCAGGATTTTGAGCATAACCTTGCTAGCGTGTGAAATGAGTGCAATTGTACGGTAGTTGGAGCATTCTTTGGCACTGCCTTTCTTTGGGATTGGGATGTAGAGTGATCTTTTCCAATCCTCTGGCCACTCTTGAGTTTTCCAAACTTGCTGGCATATTGAATGTAGCACCTTAACAGCATCATCTTTCAAGATTTTAAATAGTTCAACTGGAATGCCATCACCCCCAGTGGCCTTGTTGTTAGCCAGGCTTTCTAAGGCCCACTTGACTTCACTCTCCAGGATGTCTGGCTCAAGGTCAGCAACTACATTGTCTGGGTTGTCCGGGATATCCAAATCTTTCTGATATAATTCCTCTGTGTATTCTTGCCACCTCTTGTTGACGTCTTCTGTTTCTGTTAGGTCCCTCCCATTTTTGTCTTTTATCATGTTCATCTTTGCGCAAAATGTTCCTCTAATATCTCCAATTTTCCTGAACAGATCTCTGGTCTTTCCTTTTCTGTTATCTGCCTCTATTTCTTTGCATTGTTCATTTAAGAAGGCCCTCTTGTCTCTCCTTGCTATTCTTTGGAAGTCTGCATTCAATTTTCTGTAATTTTCCCTATCTCCCTTGCATTTTGCTTCCCTTCTCCTCTCTGCTATTTCTAAGGCCTCGTTGGACAGCCACTTTGCTTTCTTGCATTTCCTTTTCTTTGGGATGGTTTTCGTTGCTGCCTCCTGGACAATGTTACGAGCCTCTATCCAAAGTTCTTCAGGCACTCTGTCCACCAAATCGAGTTCCTTAAATCTGTTCTTTACTTCCACTGTGTATTCATAAGGGATTTGGTTTAGATTATACCTGAGTGGCCCAGTGGTTTTTCCTACTCTCTTCAGTCTAAGCTTGAATTTTGCTATGAGAAGCTGATGATCAGAACCGCAGTCAGCTCCAGGTCTTGTTTTTGCTGACTGTATAGAGCTTCTCCATCTTTGGCTGCAGAAAATATAATCAATCTGATTTTGATATTGCCCATCTGGTGATTTCCATGTATAGAGTCACCTCTTGTGTTGCTGGAAAAGAGTGTTTGTGATGACCAGCTTATTCTCTTGACAAAACTCTATTAGCCTTTGTCCTGCTTCGTTCTGAACTCCAAGGCCAAACATCCCTGTTGTTCCTTTTATCTCTTGACTCCCTACTTTAGCATTCCAGTCCCCTAGAATGAGAAGAACATCTTTCTTTGGTGTCAGTTCTAGAAGGTGTTGTAAATCTTCATAGAATTGTTCAATTTCAGTCTCCTCAGCAATGCTGGTTGGTGCATAAACTTGGATTATTGTGATGTTGAATGGTCTGCCTTGGATTCGTATTGACATCATTCTATAATTTTTGAGATTGTATCCCATTACAGCTTTTCCCACTCTTTTGTTGACTATGAGGGCTACTCCATTCCTTCTACGGGATTCTTGCCCACAGTAGTAGATATGATCATCATCTGAGCTGAATTCGCCCATTCCTGTCCATTTTAGTTCACTGATGCCCAGGATGTCGATGTTTATTCTTGCCATCTCCTGTTTGACCACCTCCAGCTTCCCAAGGTTCATAGATCTTACATTCCAGGTTCCTATGCAGTATTTTTCTTTACAGCATTGGACTTTCCTTTCACTTCCAGGCACGTCCACAGCTGAGCGTCCTTTCGGCTTTGGCCCAGCCACTTCATTAGCTCTGGAGCTACTTGTACTTGTCCTCCACTCTTCCTCAGTAGCATGTTGGACGCCTTTTGACCTGAGGGTCCCATCTTCCAGCGTCATATCTTTTAGCCTTTTCTTTCTGATCATGGGGCGTTCTTGGCAAAGATACTGGAGTGGCTTGCCATTTCCTAGTCCAGGTGGATTGCGTTTAGTCGGAACTCTCCACTACGTCCTGTCCGTCTTGGGTGTCCCCGCACGGCATAGCCCATACCTTCTCTGAGTTACTCAAGCCCCTTCGCCACAACAAGGCAGCAATCCATGAAGGAGTTTTAAAAAATACATCTACAACATTTATTTAAAATTTGCTGTAACGTTTTACATCTGTTTATATACATAGCATTTAGTTTCCTAACTTAACTGTCCACTGTGCTAACTCTGCTTCTACAAAACAGCTGCTAGAGAGGCAGCGTTAGTGCAGAAGTGTGATTCAGCTTTCTCTTTCATTTTACATTAATTTGCTCATCTCAACCACAGGAGCAGAAAAGGCCTGCCAACAATAGTGGATCCCCTTCAAAATACCTATTATTTTGTTAATTTTCCAATTGTTTCCTTCTTTGCCAGCACCTGTATGATATAAGGTATGGTTGAGAAACCTTCGGCCCTCCAGATGTTGTGGCCATGGCAGCCCCATGCAACAGCTGCATAAGGATAAGAGATTATGAGAGATATAGCCCAAAATGGCTGATGGTCCAAAGGTTACAGAAAGCTAGACCTGCCTTTCTTCTTTGTTCCCCCTCATCCAAAGCTACCTTATCATGGGAGGATAGTATATATGGTGAAAAGTACCATGGTACCATTGCTTCAGAAACTGGCAGTCATTATCAGATTACTTCCATTTATCGTTGGCTGTCATTATGTAAAGATAAAGGCAAAATGCAAGATCAGGTATTCTGATATTTTAATGTAAATATGTCCTACATATATCTTTCTGCACTGTGTGCACCTTCAGATTTCAGACACTGTGGTCTGATCGGCAATGTTAAACAAAATCTTTCTTTGACTGATGCAAATGGACCCTGCAACCCCCATTTGACATTTTTTTTGTGAAAGATTTTTCACAAGATAAAGCTCACTTACCTTTGGCTCAATCAACAGAACATAAACCACTGGTGGAATGTATTTCCTTTCTTCCCTGCAGCCTTGGGTTCACCTACCAGATCTACTCTAGAGTTGGGCTCTGTTTGGGGCCAGATGGGAACATGTGTAGACAGGGACTTTTACGACCCTGTTCTGAAAGCAAAAGTCTGGTTTGACATAATTAAATTATGCCTTTGGTGTGAATTTATTTATTTTATTTATTTATTTTTTTGACTTATATACTGCCCCATAGCGCTACAAGCACTCTCCGGGCGGTTTACAATTTTAATTATACAGGCTACACATTGCCCCCCCAGCAAGCTGGGTACTCATTTTACCGACCTCGGAAGGATGGAAGGCTGAGTCAACCTTGAGCCGGCTACCTGGGATTTGAACCCCAGGTCGTGAGCACAGTTTTAGCTGCAGTACAGTGTTTGAACCACTGCGCCACGAGGCTCATTGTAACTTCATTTCCCTAGACATCAAAAGACCATAGCATTGCTTCCTCAAATTATGTGACAGACATATTGAATAGTGTTACAGAAGATACAACACTTTTCTGCCCCTTGTTAATAATGTGTATAGCGATCATCTGTTGACACAGTGCAACATAGGTGGTTATGTCCTTTCTCATCAATGGCAAATTTCCCCAGGTACTGTACTTTATTTCTTAGCATATGGTAGGATAGTTCTACAATTCTTCCTCCCTCCCTCTCTCTCTCTTTTTACTTCCTTCCCTCCCTTCCTCCTTCCCTCCATATTATTTGATACATTTACTTACACGCTGAGAGTAGAGATGAGTCATGTGTGGCACTGAGGGACTGGATAGTTTTCATTGGTCATTGGAAAACATATGAGGACCTTATACATCATATTGTGCCATTGTGCCAGCAACACAATCCAGTGCAAGTCTGTTAAATGCTAATGATCCATTATGTAGCACAGAAAAAATACAGATACTGTACAGAGCAGTCACCTACACCCAACTAAACACAACATTTCAAATCTTTAACATTGTAGCAATTTACCATTTCTATTATGGCAGCATAACAAGCCTGCACATCCACTTGTGCAGATTCCACAGCAGTTATTGGTTCACCTCAGTGCAGCTTTCTATGACTGTGTGTTCTACAACTAGAGAGAAAGGGAGCTCTTTAAAATCTATGGGCAGTGCTGTTGACTAAAGGGCATGTTTACTTGTCTCTAATTCAGGGTATAGAATCATAGAACCATGAAAGTGTAGAGGTAGAAGAGACTCCCAAAGGTCTGACAAAACAGGAAATCTATAACTAAAGCATCCCTAACAGACAGTCCTCCAACCTTTGTTAAAAAAACACCATCCAATCAAAGACAGTCTGTCCACTTCTAAGATAACCTATTTTCAATATCTTAACAATAGTCCTTAGTCAGGAAAATGTCCTGAATGTTTACTTGAATGTAAACATCTGAATGTAAACATTTGATTCCCATTATACAGATGCTGGTGCCAAAATCTCACTGGCCTACATGCTAATGACTGCAACAGGAAATATAAACACGAACTAATGATACACATATAGTCCAACCCTGACATGGGATACACAAGCCTTAGTAGTGGCCAGGAATGCCTTTCCACAGTTAAAACTGGTGTGCCAGCTGCATCCATTCTTGGAGATGTCAGATCTTGCCATGGTGACACATGCCTTATTTACATCCCATTTGGATTACTGCAATGTGCTCTACATGGGGCTGTCTTTGAAAAGTATGCAGAAACATCAGCAGGTTCAAAATGCTTTAGCCAGACTGTTGATTGGCACTGGCTACAGGGAGCATGTAACTTCATTATGACAGCTTAACCGGTTACCAGTCTGTTCCGCGTTCAATTCAAAATGCTGGTTATTATGTATGAAGCCCTATATAGCTTGGGTTCAGGCTATTTGAAGCATCGTATTAACCCTTATGAGCCTACCAGGCTTTTAAGATGATCTGGTGTGTGTGTGTGTGTGGGGAGGGGTTCTCTCAGCCCCACCACCTTCCCAATCTTGTGAAGTGAGGCTACAAGAGAGAGCCTTCTCAGGCGCTGCTCTGAGTTTTTGGAATGCCCTGCCCCAAGAAACCAAACTGGCCTTCTCTCTTCTTCTATCTTCAGGCAAAGATCTTCTTTTCCAGACAGGCTTTCAAGCAATAAGTAGTGTTTTAGGGAGCACTCTACTCGTATTTGCTTTTAAAATTGTTTTTAACATTGGCCAATGTTTATTTGTTTTTTAATATATAGTTCTGAATAGTCTTTTCGACTTGTCATAGTTGTATGATTTTGTTGTGCGTCATCTCGAGCCCCCTAAGGAGATATCTGTCGTTCTATCCATCCATCCAACTATTACCCAGAGATGGCTAACTACCTTGTGGGTCTCTCTCTCCTCCTTCCTGGGTAGCCTTCTATTCTCAACAGCCCTATTTTGTGTTCTGAAGAGTACAGTCCACACAAAAGTCTACAGTCCACACAGGAATCCTGAAACAGAGCAGCCCTATATAGATAAAATGGCAAGGTGTACCTTCAAATGCAAAAAAGTTGGGACCAAACAGCCCAGAATCATTACACACAAAAATTAAAGCCTGGGGTGGAATGCAGAATTCATAGCATAGGCATCCTTCAGTCTCCGGAGACTATGGTAACATGCTCTGAATCGAGGCATGTCCTCTCCAGAGCATGAAGCCTGGGTAAAGTAATACTGTATGGAGAATAGGCTGTTACCCAAGCAGCAGATCCCCCCCTCTCCCCGTTGCTGAAATGGTCCAATGGAAAGGGAAGAAACAATACGACTGGTTCCAGCAACGTGGCAGGAGTTGCCAGAACGACACAAACTGCCTCCGGGACTCCGGCTCTGGATTCTGCCTCGAGGTTAACTCCTGAAGCCTTTTCCATGAGTGGATATAGCCACAAGGCAGTGGAGGTTTGAAATCGGAGTTTTCCTTCTCCTAGATGGGCTGCCTTCCATGAATTCATAGTGTAATTATAATTTGTTTGTTTCCTGCACCAGCAGCTATCCCTTTCTGCGCCCTTTAGTTCCCCCTTTCCCGCCCCATGGGTGTGGGGAGGTGAGTGTGTCCTCCGTCTGTTACGCACGGTGGCTTCTCGGCTGGAACCAGTTCAGCAGCTCCTGCTGACGCGCGGCCCACCGCCGGTTACCTGAGCAGAGAAGCCACGTGAGCGCCGCCACATCATCGAGGCTTTCCATACTGAGAGCCACAGACAAGAGGAAACCGGGGAACGAGCGAAGTGGAGCCCCTTCCAAGGCGACGGGAGGGCGCGTGTCCCTTTAGGGCAGAGCTTGAGGCTCCGGGAGGGGTCGGGCGGAGACGGAGGTCCAGGAGAGCTTTCGGAGCCTCCTTTCCCTCGAGTTGCGAGTGGCTGGGCGAGCGCCCGGACCGGGCCTTCCCGCCCTCGAGCTCCTTCGCTTCAGCCCGCGCGCTCAGGGCCGCCAGGATTCCCGCGCGCAGCTCCCCTCCCCGGCTCACTCAGGGGCCGCAGACGTCGGAAAGCTGAGGGCGGCGGCGGCGGCGGGCTGGCGCTGGACGAGACCTTGAGGCTCTGGCGGGGGAAGATGCTGCAGTCGCTGGCGGGCAGCTCCTGCGTGAGGCTGGTGGAGAAGCACCGCTCCGCCTGGTGCTTCGCCTTGCTGGTGCTGGGCTACCTGCTCTACTTGGTCTTCGGCGCCGTGGTCTTCTCTTCGGTGGAGCTGCCTTACGAGGACCTGCTGCGCCAGGAGCTGCATAAACTCAAGCGGCGTTTCGTGGAGGAGCACGAGTGCCTGTCGGAGCAGCAGCTCGAGAGCTTCTTGGCGCGCGTCCTGGAAGCCAGCAATTACGGCGTGTCCGTCCTGAGCAACGCCTCCGGCAACTGGAACTGGGACTTCACCTCGGCCCTTTTCTTCGCCAGCACCGTGCTCTCCACCACCGGTAAGGAGCGGTGCGTGGCGGCGGCGGCGGCGGCCTTCGCTCAGGCCTCGCCACGCGTTTGAATGGCTTCTCTTTCAGCCGGCCCTCTCTCTCGTTCCTTCGCGGTGACTCCTGCTTAGAGCCTTTGGAGGCGCGAATTAAGCCCGGGAAGCTCGTGAAGGAAGTGAGGGCCGGCCGGCCTCTTCGGAGTGCCGTGGAAGACCCACTCGCGAGGGATAGTGGCTCCCAGGGTCGAGTCCAAGGGTGACTGCCAGGCAGGGCTCAGCCCCGGCCTCTTTCGCCCTCCTTCCCCCAATCCTCCGCGTCCAGTCCTTAGGGGTGTTTTTTTCCATCCCTCTTGGTTCTCGGTTCGCAGAACGGCGCTGGGCCTGCCCGGAGCGTAGGAAACTGCAGAGTAGGGCTGGGTTTAATCTGCACTAGGGCTTGCGGGGTCTCCTGGATCGTGTTCTGAGCACCTGTTTAAAGCCTATGTGGAACAATAACAAACAGAGCAAAGTGTCAGCTTCATCGCAGAGTTCTCTCAGGTTGCTTCCCAGCCCCTTTGGTTTAAGGAGCAAACAGTTCAGGCATTTAAGGGTCCAGCTTCATCCTGGGAGTAATTTACAAAGAAGCAAGGCACAAGATGCTAGGGTTGATTGATACCTAATGTTTAAATGGGCATGTACTTCAATTATGCAAATAATAACATCTGTCTTGATTAGGCTCTACATCCAGTTTTAAAATAATAGCCGGAACAACCTTGATAATGCATATAACAGTGTGGGAAGGAGCATTTTAAATGGGATTTTCTTTCAAGAGTTCTGTATACCTTAAAATGCAGTGCTGTTATACTTTAAAACTAACAATTTCTGTTCTGTGTTTTGATATGCCCCATGAAAGCGTTCAAAAGTGGTTTTCAGCTAAATATGTTTAACCAAGAGTGAACTCCAGTGAATGACAGAGGATCTTACTTCTAAGTAAACATATTTTCACTGTTAGTATCAGCAGTGGAAATGGTCTTGCCTTGTTTGTATCCCTAGTGTCTTACAAACTGTGCTTAGCACAAAGGTTTATATATTTCCCCCATCTGTAATTCAGATCTGATCTCTGCATTGACAAGTGTTTGTACAGTATTTGATTTTAAAACCGAATCTCTTCTCCTCTATGGCCCACATTAACAGCATTCGTAAGATAGGACATTTCAAAGTGAAAGGTGCATTGCTTGTGAAGATGCCTTTATAAAGTACTTTGGAGAACTGGGGCACCATGTAGAATAAGAAATGCAAAGTAGGTCATAAGGATAGACATTTTTAATTCAGTAGAGGAACAACAGGGAAGTTTGGCCTTGGAGTTCAGAACGAAGCAGGACAAAGGCTAATAGAGTTTTGTCAAGAGAATAAGCTGGTCATCACAAACACTCTTTTCCAACAACACAAGAGGCGACTCTATACATGGAAATCACCAGATGGGCAATATCGAAATCAGATTGATTATATTCTCTGCAGCCAAAGATGGAGAAGCTCTATACAGTCAGCAAAAACAAGACCTGGAGCTGACTGCGGTTCTGATCATCAGCTTCTCATAGCAAAATTCAAGCTTAGACTGAAGAGAGTAGGAAAAACCACTGGGCCACTCAGGTATAATCTAAACCAAATCCCTTATGAATACACAGTGGAAGTAAAGAACAGATTTAAGGAACTAGATCTGGTGGACAGAGTGCCTGAAGAACTTTGGATAGAGGCTCGTAACATTGTCCAGGAGGCAGCAACGAAAACCATCCCAAAGAAAAGGAAATGCAAGAAAGCAAAGTGGCTGTCCAACGAGGCCTTAGAAATAGCAGAGAGGAGAAGGGAAGCAAAATGCAAGGGAGATAGGGAAAGTTACAGAAACTTGAATTCAGACTTCCAAAGAATAGCAAGGAGAGACAAGAGGGCCTTCTTAAATGAACAATGCAAAGAAATAGAGGCAGATAACAGAAAAGGAAAGACCAGAGATCTGTTCAGGAAAATTGGAGATATTAGAGGAACATTTTGCGCAAAGATGAACATGATAAAAGACAAAAATGGGAGGGACTTAACAGAAGCAGAAGACGTCAAGAAGAGGTGGCAAGAATACACAGAGGAATTATATCAGAAAGATGTGGATATCCCGGACAACCCAGACAATGTAGTTGCTGACCTTGAGCCAGACATCCTGGAGAGCGAAGTCAAGTGGGCCTTAGAAAGCCTGGCTAACAACAAGGCCAGTGGAGGTGATGGCATTCCAGTTGAACTATTTAAAATCTTGAAAGATGATGCTGTTAAGGTGCTACATTCAATATGCCAGCAAGTTTGGAAAACTCAACAGTGGCCAGAGGATTGGAAAAGATCAGTCTACATCCCAATCCCAAAGAAAGGCAGTGCCAAAGAATGCTCCAACTACCGTACAATTGCACTCATTTTGCACGCTAGCAAGGTTATGCTCAAAATCCTCCAAGGCAGGCTTCAGCAGTATGTGGACCGAGAACTCCCAGAAGTACAAGCTGGATTCCGAAGAGGCAGAGGAACTCGAGACCAAATTGCTAACTTGCGCTGGATTATGGAGAAAGCCAGAGAGTTCCAGAAAAATATCTACTTCTGCTTCATTGACTATGCGAAAGCCTTTGACTGTGTGGACCACAGCAAACTATGGCAAGTTCTTAAAGAAATGGGAGTGCCTGACCACTTTATCTGTCTCCTGAGAAACCTATATGTGGGACAGGAAGCAACAGTTAGAACTGGTCATGGAACAACTGAGTGGTTCAAAATTGGGAAAGGAGTACGGCAAGGCTGTATATTGTCCCCCAGCTTATTTAACTTATATGCAGAATACATCATGCGGAAGGCTGGACTGGAAGAAACCCAAGCCGGAATTAAGATTGCCGGAAGAAATATCAACAACCTCCGATATGCAGATGATACCACTCTGATGGCAGAAAGTGAGGAGGAATTAAAGAACCTTGTAATGAGAGTGAAAGAGGAGAGTGCAAAAAACGGTCTGAAACTCAACATCAAAAAAACTAAGCTCATGGCCACTGGTCCCGTCACCTCCTGGGAAATAGAAGGGGAAGATATGGAGGCAGTGTCAAATTTTATCTTCCTGGGCTCCATGCTCACTGCAGATGGAGACAGCAGCCCTGAAATTAAAAGGCGCCTTCTTCTTGGGAGGAAAGCGATGACAAATCTGGACAGCATCTTGAAAAGCAGAGACATCACCTTGCCAACAAAAGTCCGAATAGTCAAAGCTATGGTTTTTCCTGTCGTGATGTATGGAAGTGAGAGCTGGACCATAAAGAAAGCAGACCGCCAAAGAATTGATGCCTTTGAATTGTGGTGCTGGAGGAGGCTCTTGAGAATCCCCTGGACTGCAAGGAGAACAAACCTATCAGTTCTAAAGGAAATCAACCCTGAGTGCTCACTGGAAGGACAGATCCTGAAGCTGAGGCTCCAGTATTTTGGCCATCTAATGAGAAGAAAAGACTCCCTGGAAAAGACCCTGATGTTGGGAAAGTGTGATGGCAAGAGGAGAAGGGGACGACCGAGGATGAGATGGCTGGACAGTGTCTGCGAAGCAACCAACATGAACCTGACACAACTCCGGGAGGCAGTAGAAGACAGGAGGGCCTGGCGTGCTCTGGTCCATGGGGTCACGAAGAGTCGGACACGACTAAACGACTAAACACACACACAGAGTTTAATATTTTAAAGCAAACTTTTGTTGTGTTCAGCTCTTCGATTTCAGTGTTCAGTCAGAAAAATAACTTTGCAGTGACAGCTTACTGTTCATCTAGATTGGTCTGCAGCATTTGAGGAGCAATAAATAGTTATCAAGAAATTCAGGGCTAATTGCTGTATGTAAGTTTGGATAATATATTTTGTACAACTGTGTGTTTTTTGTTTTGTTTTTTGTTTTGTTTTGTTTTTTTACTCAGTCATTTGAACTGAAGACCTGGAGCTTGAACAATTCTGTTGATGTTCCTCTTGATAAAAGATTTAGCAGCCACAATCTCTCTGTTACTAGCTTTCTCATTATGCTATAAACATATTGTTAGAAAACCAAGCCGGGTAGGTGGGGCTCGTCAGCCATGGAAGGCAGCCCATCTAGGAGAAGGAAAACTCCGATTTCAAACCTCCACTGCCTTGTGGCTATATCCACTCATGGAAAAGGCTTCAGGAAGGCTTCAGGAGTTAACCTCGAGGCAAACTCCGGAGCTGGAGTCCCGAAGGCAGCATGTGTCGTTCTGCCAACTCCTGCGACATTGCTGGAACCAGTCGTATTGGCTCTTGCCTTTCCATTGGACCATTTCAGCAATGTGGAGAGGGGGGATCTGCTGCTTGGGTAACAGCCTATCCTCCATATTACCTTACCCGGGCTTCATGTTCTGGAGAGGACACTCCTCGATTCAGAGCATGTTACCATAGTCTCTCGAGACTGAAGGATGCCTATGCCTAGAAAACCAGAGCTGCAGGTTTGCATCTTGAAATACTTTCAGAAATGTACACCCCAATACTAAAGTCATGTATTTAGAATTTATCACAGTTCATTTCTACTTACATAAGAAATTTAAGACTCCTTTGGATTGGGAAGGTTTGAATCTGTACTGAAATTTGCAGTGCAGTTCTGTGCATGTTTATCTTGAACAGAAGTGGAGAATGTGTGGCTCTTGTTCTAACAATGATTGAATGAAAGCTGCGTGTGAAATAAATTCTGTTACTAAAAAGAGATGAAGGAAAAGACTTTTGTGACATTAAAGATGTCTAAAATGTTATTTGTACAACAGGCAAACACAGGTTCTACACTGCAATGAGCTCTTTCTTTCTTTCTTTCTTTCTTTCTTTCTTTCTTTCTTTCTTTCTTTCTTTCTTTCTTTCTTTCTTTCTTTCTTTCTTTTCAAATTCACCTGGTAGACAATACACTTCCTTTTGTAGTTCTGCAAATCAGAGCGATGTTGATTGAGGAGCATAAACACTTGTCCCTACTACCTCATGCTTCTGATTTTCATTTAAACTGTTTACACTCTGTCAGTAATCATATTTGTCTTTGAAAACAGCAAACTTGCCATCCATTCCACCCTGTGCAGAAAAGCAAAACATCTGGAGTTGTTTTGTGCCAACTGATAAATTGATAAGAGTCTGTTTAGTTTAAATGCTTTCAATCTTGCTAACTGGAAGAACTGGAAAGTTCAGAAGCCTCTGTTTCTACAGAATGAAGCCAGAAGTTTTGCAAGTATTCTCAAAAGCAGAGACTACATTGCAATGCTAATTGGATGAATGTCTAAGAGGATGCATGCCAGCTAGTTTGTTTCTCTTGCTTCTGAATAAGGTGACCTGGTGACGACATGGGTATTGTATTTCCTGTTACAGTGGAAAAACCGATTGCTCACCGTGGGTGGCTGAAAAGCACAACCATAACTAATTCATCACATACTTGCAATCTGAATAGCTTTGGTCTTTTAGCTACTTTTTTTTTACATTGTGCTATGAATTTCAGTGCTTGAAAGAACTTTCTGTTTTTAATTGAATTAAACAGTCCAGTTACATTTGAACCCCACATTTAAAAAAACAATTTTATTCTATCTAAATATCAAATTTTTGAATTTTTCCCCTAAAATGTAAGTTTGTGGGAAATTGCCATGGTTGAATTTGTCCTCTTGGCAGCATTGATTTTTATTTACACAGAAGTGTTGATATCCTTGTACTCCTGGGAGGCTCACCCCAAAGTTTGAGGTGGGTACCCCATACTCTGGTTGCAAACCACCTATGCCAGCTGCATCATTCATTGTTCATCCCTTTTTTGGATGCAGTAATTTATGTTCACATGAACATCAAAGGCTTCCTGCCACATGGCAATTTAGGGTGCTCCATTACTGTACCAGTTTAGCCTATGGCCTGCTTTCTTTGTGTTTGTGTTTTTAGAAGTATTATAATGTGGCAACACTGTTAAGGATTCAAAAGTTGTACAGATTGAAGTATATTTTCTACTTCATTAGAAATGCTGAAAATATGTTATGTTCCCGACTATAGGGGGAAAGTAGGATCCTTTCTGATTTATGCATGAAGGAGCTTCCTTGAGTAAGGGGGACACCATTGTTTAATGTTGAGCAGCCCAGTTTCAGACTGATAGGTAACTCTGCACCTGAATTGGTATTTGGTGGCTGAAATTGGTTATTAGTGACTATGTCAGGCTGATGACAGCATTAGCTGTGACTTTTCCAATTCCCCCAGTTGGGTTTGATGGTACCCACTTACCTCTAGTGTGTGTGTAGCTGACTGGCTATGTCATTGCTTTAGAGCACTTGCCTGCAGAATCAGAGGTTCAGTTCTCCACTGATTTTCTTGTGGGAAGAGCCAGGATTGCATAGGCTTGGGCAAGCTGCATGGTCCTGGAGCACCATCAGAAGGAGAAACTGGTGAGTCAGTTCCTTTTGTCAGGAAACCCTGACAAAAGTCATAATGGGTCCAAATTGTCCTGATTACACATAATTGTTATGTTTTACACATGTTTGATGGCAGTGATATTGAAATACTTTGCTTTAATACTTTGCACTATAAAGGGCAAGTACTTTGCACTATACAAAGCATAGACAAGGCATATACACTATACTATTTCAGGCATCCTCAAAGATAGTGAACTAAGAACAGAGTTAGCAGATCAAAGGTTTCCATTTATGGTAATCTCTGATAGCCATTAGAAAAGACAATCCCCTACTTGGGAAGATACCCCCTACTTTACTGTTCTTTACTAGAGTTGTGGTAGTATCATCAAAAGGCCTACCCAAAAGGCTTTTTTCCCCAGTAAGCAGGAAGCTTATAGATATTCTAAGCCCTAGTGGATAGCAAGAATAGATCTGAATATGCTGTGTTGTTCATAGAAGTGGAGACCAGTGAATAAAGTGGAATTCAAGGAGCTTTTTAGAGGCAACCAAGGGAAAGTTTTGGCTTTGCTTCATTCTGCTTCACATCTGTATCACTTACACTTTTCCAGCTATCATGAATAGTTTAACAACTTTGAAACTTCAGCTGGTTTGTCTGATTACTGTTTTGTGAGTTTAAAATAGTAAAAGAAATACGGAAATGAAGAAAATCACTATTAAAAATAAAGATATATTGAACAATATAATTTTTTTAAGACAGATCTTTGGACAAAGTATAAATGTTGACCAAAAAAATGGAGGGAAAAATTGGAGTGCTAATTAAATGTGCAGGAGAATGAGTCATCGAAACAGTTTAACAAGGTTTGAATGAAGAATACAAAATGGTTTTAAAAATATGACTCACAAAGTATGAATACTTCAAATGAAAAGTTAATTCTGAATTATAATTGTCAAGGCTCTGTGGTACAACTTTGTTAGAAAGCACTTCACATTTTCATATACACCACAAGCAATGACAAGAATTATGTTTTAAAAAACACTGAACTACAAACTAATTGTGCAGACTTTATTTTATTTGCTACATTTATCTATCTTTCCCACTGAGCTCAAATGGCCACTTTATCCTCACAATGACCAGCTTGTGAGGCAGAAGTCAATGTGATTGGCCCAAGTTCACCCACTGAGTTTCATGGCTCAGTAGAGAATAGAACCTAGGTTTGCTAATTACTACACTCTTAGTGTAAAGTTATGAAAGCATAAACCAGAAGTAGTACTTTGCAGCTGTGCAAATTATTAGGCTGCTTCCCAAACTGAATTGGACTGGTTTGGATGGAGTCTGAATCAGATTAGATTGGTCCATATTGGGTCCAAATGGATAAGTTCAGAGCCCTATCTCTCCTGTGTCAGGAAAGGAAGAAGGGAGCAGAAAAAGGAAGAGAGGGAAGACAAGTGGGAGAGGAGAGTGGGAAAACAGCCTAAAGGAGTCAGGTGGATTCCCCCTCCTCCTGACTGTTGTGTGCACCTGTGTGTGTGTCTCTGTGTCTGCCCTTGTGCATGCCAGGTGAGAGAATGCACAAAGTGGGAAGAGGGTGAACTTCCATCAGAGGAAGGTACTGCGAAAAGGCATCACATTGCTCAAGATCTCACTAAACCATCCAATTTTTATTATTTTTGCCTGTGCTAGACCATTGCATTGAATCACTTAAATTAATTTTTTTCTTGCCATGTGTGTAGTGCTGATCAAGAAACTGCCTGCAGCTGCAGTTTCAATCAGCACTGCACACAAAGGCAAAAATTTTTCTTTAAAAAATTTAATCTAAGCGATTCATTGCAACAGTGATAGTCTCACAGAGTAGTAGTAGTAGTAGTAGTAGTAGTAGTAGTAGTAGTAGTAGTAGTAATAATAATAATAATAATAATAATAATAATAATAATAATAATAATAATAATAATAATAATAATAATAATAATAATAATAATAATAATACTTCACCTGCCCTGCTGCAGAAGAGCAGGGGAGTGTTTAATTTGTCAATATCTGAAATTAGCTTGGTTATTAAGCCACTTCACAATACTGGAAATTGGCAGTGGAAGGAGCCTTGACAGCTGCAAGTCTCAATTTTAGTCTGTTCCCAGTGATAGCACATACTGGGACAGACTAAACTAGAGTGCACCAGCCCACATCAAACAGTAGAAACCCCTGAAAAGGGCTCAAAAAGGCCCAGAGCAGGTAGGTGTGCTCTGGGGCAAATTGGTCTGCTCTAGCAGTTACATTGTGTAGTTACCAGAAAAAAGAGTGAACTAGTCTGTCCTCACAGTGAACCAAACAGCAGTCCAGTACCCATCTGAATGACTCCAGAGCTGGATTTTTGATCACTCTGGCTACCAACTTGGGATAAGGAGTAGAGATGGGGGTATTCATATATGAATATGAATATCCCCATGCAGCTGGGGTTAACAAGGGTCGGGCCCCTGGGACCGGACCATCTACTCATATGTCATCCTTCCAATCACTCCCGAACCCCGTTCTCTTCCCGGTCATCTAGCCACTCCTGGCAGCGGAAGGGAGGATGAGTCTCCCTGCAAGGCTGTTGAGTGGCTAGCTAAGTGGCTCTCCAGAGCAATTGGAAGGAAGATGGGGGCGCCAGGAAATGTGTTGAGTGGATGGTCCAGCCCCAGAGGCCAGACCCTCATTAACTCCAGCTGTGTGGAGATATTCATATATGAATACCCCCATCTCTAATAAGGAGTTGACTATAGAGGCTTACCTAGGGCTTTTTGCTGATTAAATTAGTATAGGATAGAAGCTTGGTAGAGAAATCTTCGGCCAAAGTAGTTGGAGGGGTGATGGAAAAGAATGTGTAGGAAAAAATGAAAACTGGATGGGAAGGGAACAGAGTGGTTGGGTGAAGAGGAGTGAAGAGGAAATGTGTGGATATTAAAAAGCATGGACAGAACAGTCTAATTGTCTATCTCGTTTCCTGGTATGCACTGAAAAACTATTTTAAAATGTCCCTGGGGCAGAAGTGATAGACATCACTGGAGATATATAAAGATTTTGTTTTAGCTATGGCTAAGCATGTGTGTCTAACCTGAACCCAGAAAGAAAAGGAATGTGGGAAAAATACAGTCTTTGAACACACTGAAATGACTTTGTTTTTACCCACATTCCTAAAAATATGTTTATACTGCAATATTTTTTGCATCTAATGTTGTTGTTGATTGTTTCGATAAAATATAATTTTAAGCATGGAACAATGTTAATGAACCTTAGGAGTTAAAAAATGTAATGTTCTCAATGCAGGTGGATCTTGCTGCCTCATAGCTGGCTAGGTGTCAGCTGCTGAATGCTGCAGATATTACACAAGAACTTTTGCAACTACGTATTGGGAGTTTGATTTCTCAGATGAAGCAGTATACAGGAAATAATGTATTTGAGGTTTTCAAAGTGCTGACCTTAGCCAGTCTATTTATTTACTGCATCTCCTCCCTGCCATAGTGCATTCTGATCAAACAGACTTTTCAAACATGAATGCCTCATTGAATTTCTCTCCTTTGAATTGTAGGAACATAGTTTTTTCCTTATTAATTTCTTTGGCCAGAATCTTACAACATATGCTTACTGGCAGAGGTGCAGCAACATAAATTTTCATGCCAAATTGCTACTCATCAAGAAGTCAGTGATTGCCGCCAGCCGTGAGACTTGGCACATGACAAGAAATGCAAACATTGACTTCTTAACTAGTGGTAATTTGCTATTGAAATTTATGCCATTGGCATTATGGCCATTATCTTTAAAGTTACTCATAAAGAGTAGCATGTTAGTAACCTGTTACTAATATATTGTCTTTCTTTACATTTTAGTTATTTTTTTAAATAAATACAAATAGTTGAATGTCAAGGAAAGGCTGTAGTCATAGAGAAGCATGCAGGTAGAAGAGGCAAAAGGAAGTATGAGGTAGGCTGGCCATACCTCCCCTTCTCCTCTCCATGACAATGTCCTGTTATTAACAGCCCTGCTTAGCTCTTGAAAGGTTGTGCCTTCCCTTATGGAGTCGATCTGTCTCTTATTTGATCTTCTGTTTTTCCTACTTCCCTCAACTTTTCCTAATATTGCCTTTTCCAATGTGTCTTGTCATCATGTGCCTGAAGTACTATAGTCTTGTTATTTTATAATTTTTCTTCTAAATGGAATTCAGGCTTGATTTGATCTAGGATTCCTCATTTGTTGTTGCATACAAAGCACAAAAGGAACTTGAACTGGCCTTCTTACAGCTGGAATCCAATTCATTGCAATTACGCTGGTGTAACTTTCCCAGGCAAAATAAGTTGTGCAATTCAGTTGCATGATTGCTTGTGGGGTTCCAATTGTGATAAATTGCACAATGCAACGATGGAAGTGCTTCATGCATAGCATTTTGTCTTGGCATAATTGTAGCTACTGCGGGCATGAAATCTAGTTACATCTGTATAGGTACACAACAGGATTTCATTGTGTCATTCCTGAATTTGCTTATATGTTGCTCACCATCACTAGTACCAGATTTTGTCTTATTTGTTTCCTCTGCTTGAAATTAAATTCAAGTATTCTGACTCAGAGCTTGGAAGTAGTCTTTAAAGTGACATCATTCCTCTTTTCCTTCTTTCTTTTTGTAACAACAAGGGGTACCATTATTATTGTTAAATACTTGAACAATTATATTAACATTACCCTCTCCATGAGTAATGTTAACTCATTTCATAAACTTTAATGGAGGGGGAGGATTGAGCTTCTTTTGACCTTTTAAAGTAGGGTTCTTTCTTTCGGTACACAATTTAAACAGTAGCATTTCAAATCATGTTGCAGTTATGTGTTACATTACATTACGCAGTACAAATGAGTAATGGGTTGCATATTACTCCTCAAGAATGCCAACTAAGGGGTAATGTGTTGCTCCGTTTAGAAAATATTACAACCTGTGTTCTCTCTGATTTGGAGAAGGAAGCATGTAACACCTCTTGTATTCTGTTTTCCATCCCATCCCCTGTACTGTTTATACAGCTTATTTATTGCAGGTTTTATGCTGCCTGTATTACAGGAAAAAATAATTTACCCAGGTTACATAATTAATTCATAACTTGTTAGATGCTTGAATTGTTAAATATATCAGTAGATGGCAATGTATTAATATCAAGCTGTTGAGCGAATCATATTGAATGAGGGCTGGTGACAGATGTCATATAGCAATGTTAGAAGCTGTTCTGGATTAATTGCACCTGACATTTGTTCTTATCCCCAACAGAGTCACCATCCTGCACAGGTGCTTCACTCAGCAGCAGCTATCTCCACAAGCTGGCAAAACCCCCAGTACATTAGGAATAAACAGTGTTTTTTGAGAGTTTAGTTTAATTAGGATGAACATTAAAAATTGATGTATATTTGCATAAGCTGCTGCAGGAGATGAAAAAGCATAGCATTAAACTTATCTTACTCCCTCAAAAAGACACTCGACACTCCATATTCCTTTATATTATATAGCAGATGAGGAAATTGCTGCTGGTTAATAGCTTTGTAGTAACACATATGTGTTATTTTCATCACCTGTACAAAACAGAAGATTTTTTGGGGAGCCCTAGGATGATGAGTCATGATGTAAGAACACCTTGAAGATCCAGAACAATTTTCCAAATTTTCCTTTCTCATTTACACTGCTTCTGGTGTAAATTTTATTGGGATTACTTGTAATATTTTTTACATTAAACTATTGTAGCAGCTCAATCTGTATTTGTCATGTTGTTCTCCTTCTCTCCAGAGCACTTTTTATACTCCTTGTAAAGTTGTAGTTACCTTCTCTTTATTGATTCAGCCATGCAAAGCTACACCCTGCTTTGTTAGTGAGAACCTCACCCAGAT
Source organism: Pogona vitticeps (assembly GCF_051106095.1). Lineage (NCBI taxonomy): Eukaryota > Metazoa > Chordata > Lepidosauria > Squamata > Agamidae > Pogona > Pogona vitticeps. The sequence continues at coordinate 59,480,246 of NC_135783.1, read as the reverse complement.
AAAAAGTTTTTGATTGTTTGTTGCCTAGCAGGTAGGTGAACCAGTAAATTAGTAAATTATGACTTGTCTAGTCCATATTCTCAAAGGAGTATTCAGAAATCTTCTATCCATTCTTTTCTGTGAAGAAATGAATTTTCCCCTCTGTATTTAACACTGATTTTGGAAGATACACTTGACTTGTTTGGTTAAAAAATGCTATATTTGCAAGCAATTTACATTCATTTACCAAGACATGGTTCTGTAATAGAAATTGTGATGCACAGCAACAAGGTTAATAAATGTTAGTATCCTTCTGTCTTTCTGCTTTTAGAAAACACAATCAGGAAGAATTCTTTTTTTTTTTAATTCCTGAATTAGGTCCAAGATATATAAAACCCTTTCATGCTTTCAGAAAGTAAAATTTGGACTTCATAGTATAAGATTAGTTTTATTAGTGAGTCCCCATAGTTGGGCTGCAGAAATGCAAATAGATGAAAATTTTCTTGATATACTTAGTTCTGGAAAAATTAAATGTTGAAATTAAAAACCTGTTATTTCAAAGGTGTAGAAGTAGCAGCAGTTGAATTAGACCTCCAAAGGATTTTTTTAAATTGCTCCAGAAGGAAACTATCAGACTAAAGAAGGAATTAAAATGGGCAATTGCATTTTAATAGGTTTTAATTGGCTGTTGCATGCAGATAGTGGTTATAGGGGGGTTTTCTTTACTGTGATTTATAGTCCTAGTGTTTTAGTACACTCCTATCTGTATACTATTTATGATGCGTTTTAAAAGTAGTGTGAAAATGGGTTGGCATAATTTCCCTTTAATTTATGTTTGTTAAAGCCTTACTGGAAAGGCTGATACCCAAAAATGTATTGTCCCATTGCAGTATGCCTTGTTTAGCTATAATGGTCCTACACCAGGAAAATATGTAATGAAAAAACCTGTTACACACTTTATGTTTCTATAAATTCTATATATTTTAAATTTACCTACTGTTTCTGTGCTTTTGAAATAATATCAGCTGTGGGTGTGATGGCAATTTTTAGAATATATATTTTTAATTGCATTTTAATTATTTTGCCCTTTTATTTTGGCTTTTTATTGTATTTTAAATGCTGTAAGCCGCCCAGAGACCTTTGGATAGTGTGGGCGGCTTATAAGTTAAATAAATAAATAATAATAAATAAATTTTGCAAAAGTGTCCACACCATTTAATACTAACTCTTCAACAGTTGAACCCATAGTTTTGAAATACCTGGAGGAATAAATTTGATCAAGGTCAAAAGTAAATAACTCACACTGCATTCTTGCTTCCTTGTATCCTACATAGTTTGTGTCTTTGTGAGTGTGCTTGTGTGCGTGCCATTACTTTTCATAGTCTGGAAAGTGATTACTATATTTTTGAAAACCAGAGCCTCCCTTTTTGATTTTGACAAAGCTTTCTGTTATTATAAAATTTATTATTGTCAGTATTCTGGAATGTAGTTGTTAAAAGTAGCCTTAAATAATTCAGTCTTTACTATCCTTCTACATGCAAGGATGGAAGGGGCCTGACATATCTCTGTTGGCACTTTATTCCAGAAACTATGTGACACAATGAAAAAGACACAGTTCCTCATATTCGCCTTTTGGTTTGTAAAAGTGTCCACGTCTTTCGGTTTCTTTAACTCTGTGTGTCCTGTTTGGAGTTCACAATTTGTTGGACTGTGATACATATTTGGCATTCTTAAAAATATTTAGGATTGCATGTTAAGGAAAGAATCAAAACAGTTCTTCAAAAGATTTTTATTGGGCAAAATCCTGTTGCATAAAGTTATGTCAGCATAAACTGGGCATGGTGCAGTAAATAATTAAATCAAATTAATCGAAAGCTTCCTATCTCCCCTCACACACACCCTTTTCAGGTTCCAAGGCTCCCTAAGAGTCCCTTTTGTGTGACTCACAGGAAGCAGTTGTCAAAAACCACTGCTGGATGACAAAAAGGAGCCCTAGGGAATCGCAGAACCTTAAAGGGGCATACAAAGTGTTCCGTTAGTTTAAATTATTTCCTGCATCAGATCTGGTTTATGCTATTATAACTTTGCACCAGCAAGATTTTGCCATGATTTTGATATGAGCAGTTTTCAGATCTACAATTTTGCACCACAGTCCTGCGCCTTAAGAGAAATTACTTGTTAGAAAAGCAAAAATCATACCTGCAGGAAATCTTTGCAATACAGTATATATATTAGGCTTACATGGAACAATTGCACAAGTGAACAATAATATGTTTGTTTTATAGAATGTAGCATACACAGCCCCATTCATTGGTACAGAATCCAAAATTTAGACTCTTATCTTATGTCCTTAAAAAAACAGCTGTAGTCACAGAAACTCCATTGAGTTCTTTCCTCTTCAGGTTTTTATCTGTTCAGCTGCAGTGCTTCTTTTCAGCCAGACTTGTTAATTAGATGTCCATATTACAGTTGTTTAATAGAGTACCCTGAGTGCTGATATTGTATGTTGAGTTATGTTGTGTGATCACCAGAAAAAGGAGCAAACCAGCCGGATCCCTCAGTGAACCAAAGAGCAGGCTAAATGCTCATCTGATCACGGGCATAGCATATTAGGACTAGGCTCGTTTCTCCTTCCCTCACTTAAGCTTGTTCTGTACAAGGAGGGATGTGCATTTCTATTTTCTGTCAAAATTAGAATTATAATAGAATTATAATATTAGAATTTTAATAGAGTATTCTAAAAACCTCCAAAGAAGGAGAGTTCATTACCCATTTAAGAAGGCCATTCCATTGTTGAATAGCTTGTACTGTCAAGAAGTACTTCCTAGTGTTTAGGAATCTACTTTCTCATAATTTGGATCCATTGTGTCAGGTCCTGCCCTCTGGAGCTGCAGAAAACAAGCTTGTCTCATCTTCCACATGAAAGTCCTTTGAAGAGGGCTACAATATCACTATCCTTATGGGAAAGGTTATCCTTAAGAATAAGGTCGTGTCAGCCAAGACCAAGATAATCCATACCATTAATTGTATTCCTAATTGTAATTAGGAATTACTAATTACCAGTTGGAATTGTATTCCATTAATTGTATTCCTAACTAATGTGTACAAATGTGAAGGCTGGACACTGAAGAAAGCTGTCAGTGAAAAAAAACACCACTTCATCTGATGTGCCATATTGGATGAAAGTTTTACATGTTACTATGAACCACCTGAAAGAATGATAAATCAAGTCTGGATTTTCTCTAGAAACAAAAGTTGAGAAGAGAGTTGAAGGGAGCAGAAAAAAAATGATTGACTTAGTACAGGAACCTACAGCCTTCAGTTTGTAAGAGAGCAGCAAGACCGTTAATAATAGGACTTTTGAGGAGCTGTCGCTAATTCACAGAGTTGCTGTCAAGTTGGAAGTGACTTGACAGCACATAACAACATCATGTCATTCCAATGTCTTCCTTTCTTCAGGCTAAAAACACCCAGTTGAGTGAGCTGTTCCTTACATATTTGTGAACACATGTTAAAGAGAAATATGTGCAATATTGCATTTACTGGATTTTCAATCCGTTCCCAGACTTGTGGGGAGGGAATCCTCTTAAGGAATGTGAAGAAATTACAAGGGGTTTGTGGGATTGTGAGATTTGCATAATGAAAAATATTTTCACCAGCTCCAAAGAATTTTTTTATTTTCAAATTTTCCAACACAAAATTAAAGTAAAATAATTCTTGCTGTGCTTATTTTTAATTTTTAATTTAGAGTGCAGTGTTGTTTTTAAAAATAGAGTAGGGTGATGGTTAAAGGAGAGATAAGGATGCATAAACATTTGTTGGACATTAAAAAGGAATGTGATGTTTTGGGAAGCAGTGATTTAATTCATGAAACTTCTCTACTCTTCAGTTGTTCTGGCATGCCACCGGCAACGGACAGCCAGTCATACAATTCCTGCTGAAGCATCAAGACTTACTAGATGGGGCATGGGAGAGATCAAAGAGAGGTTGTTGCAATGCAGTGTTGTTATCGCTTACATAAAATTTCAGGAAAGAAAAGGAAAATCATCCAAGAAACTTGTCATGGGGGAGAAATCCAGATAGCTTAAACTCTTAGCAGGTCATAGAATTCCACCTTAAATAGTCTTACTACCTCAGAATATTTGATAGATTTCCCAAGGAGCCATTTCTGAAATGGAATGCAGCATGTTTAGTTATATGCTAGAAAGTGGCCTGAATAGGAAAAATCATAATAGCTTCAAATGAGTGTTGAAACGAGTCAAGGTGCGACTGCACTGGCCCTTTTAGTGGGGGCTGGGTCGCTTGAGGTCAGGGGGAGAAGCAATATGCCATTAGGCATGATCCTCACATGCAAATGGCCTATCAACCTCAAGCAGCCCTCTGTCTCCTTCCACTGTCATTGAACACTTCCATTGATCCTCTGTGGAGGTGCAGTGGAAGTGAAATTCTTATTTTTGCCTGTGCTAGACCATCCTTGATGCACTGAATAACTCAAAACTACTTTTTCCCCTCTTTGCTTTGTGTGTAACACCAATGAAGACACTTGCCACAGCTGGCATTTCACACAAAAGCAAATAAAACATTTTTTTAAAAAAATTACTTTTAAGTGATTCAGTGCAACAGCAATGACTAGTAGAGCCAAAACAATTTCCTTTCCTCTGCCCCTCCTCAGAGGACCAGGGAAAATGTTCAATTTGAAATGGTCTGCTCTAGTCATTATGTCGTGTGGTTGCCAGAAAAAAGAGCAAACCAATCCACCCCATCAACACACCAAACAGTGGGTCAAATGCCCGTTTGAACAAGCCCACAGTCTAATAAGAGAGATAAACGAGTTAAAGCTTAGAAGACTGCACGTGAAAAGGCACTGCTGGAGCAGTCTTGACATGTAGTTGAAAGCAAGTATCAGTACCCAGGGCCAGGAAGTACATATGTTTTTTTTAAAAAACAAACCCACTTTCATTCCACCTTTTCTGTTTCAATTCAGTTTAAGAAGAAAATAGCTTTAATCAAATTTTAGGAGAACTAATGTTACAGTTCATTTTGAACTTTACAGTCATAAATTATCAAGCATTGTAATAACTTTGCAGATCTCCTTTTGGAAAACAGTTTTGAGAATCCCTTTTGGATGAGGACATGGCAAAAGAAAGCTGGACTTACTCTGTTACCATTTTTGGAAGGGTCATTCCTGTGTCATTCTGTTATTTCCGAGTGAAATTACAGAATTAATATATGTGGAACTTAAGAGGTGTTAAGTAGCTGTCTTTGAAATAATAGCTGCAATATGATGATCTGGTATCCGTTTGCATTATAGCTGTTCCCATTCCAGAGGAGATAAAATGCTCATCCCTTTCAAATGTGGCTTGCCCTTTGCTGGTGTCTAATGTCTGGTTTAGAAACTGCAGAGGTTCATCTGGTTGTGGGAAGGGCATCACCCTGTAATAAAGAGGAGGCTCCTCTTTCTGCTTAGACTACAAGCCATCCATATTCAGCAACAGAAAAAGGGGTAGAAACAGTTCCTCAGATTTCAAGATGCACTGTCTTTGATCTTCATTATTTTGTGTCACAAATAATCATCTAGAATATAGTTAGCAGAGTAAAATGCTGTTAATGCATATTATAGACACTCCAAACTTTGAATTACAAATCCATGTAGTCAGCCGTACTATTGAATTACAGAAGATGGAAAAAGTAAGCTGTATTTGAGGTGTCTAATTTTCCCCTGAAGTCTCACTCCTATGCTTCTTTATCATTTTATAGGTTATGGCCACACAGTGCCTTTGTCAGATGGAGGAAAGGCTTTCTGCATCATCTATTCTGTCATTGGAATCCCCTTCACACTGCTTTTCCTGACTGCAGTCGTACAACGCATGATAGTCTATGTGACCAGGCGGCCTGTTCTATATTTCCACATTCGTTGGGGTTTCTCAAAACAAATCGTTGCCATCATCCATGCTGTGACCTTGGGCTTTGTGATGGTCTCCTGCTTTTTCTTTATCCCGGCAGCGATATTTTCTGTCCTTGAAGATGATTGGAACTTCCTGGAATCCTTTTACTTTTGCTTCATTTCCTTGAGTACCATTGGCCTTGGTGACTATGTTCCAGGAGAAGGCTATAACCAAAAATTCAGAGAGCTGTATAAATTAGGAATTACATGTGAGTATCAAATGACTGGGTAAAGACTGAGACTTAGCTGGCACATTTCCCTTCTTATTGACTTCAGTTACTTGTATAGCAGCAGATAAAGAACAATCCAAAAGTGATTTTCAAAATGGTTATCAAACTGTGTTAGGAATGTGTGCATGTGCACCTTCATGCAACGTTGAATAGAATTACTTCTTCAAATGTAACTCCAGAATGGTGTAGAAAGAGCTGTATCAGTTTTGATAGAACCCTGTTAGTCAATCAGTTTATTGGACTCTGGCACAAATTTTTAAGATCCACCTGCCTTCCTGTTAATCTACTGTAACCAATTAATCAATAAATCATAGCACAACTAGGCAATTTAAGGTTACTTATGATGGGCATTGGCTTATATCATTTGGCTGTACCACTGCGATTGGCCCTAGCTCCGATAAGGCCCTAGTGATGTGGCATTCGAGCAACATCTGGAGAGTTGTGTGTTCCCTACTCAGTGATTAGGCAAATCAATGAAGGATGGTTCTATCAATGGCTGTTAGAAAATATATAGACTGTTAGAAAATATAGGCTCCAGGATAGGTACATGGAACCACTGTACTCAGGCTCATGGCCATTTGAGGTCCCATATGGTGGGGGATTCTGGGAAAGCTTCTGGTTGCCCAGCTTTAGGGAGGATATTATAGCAATGGAAAGAAAACTGAAATGTAACTGAAATGAAAAGATGGGAATACTTTTTCTGCACAAAAAAGTTTGTGTGTGTGTTTTTAATGGAGCTCTTAATTTAGAGAAAGGTCACCTAAAGAGGGAGCATGAACACGTTTTTTCTTTAAGTTTGGATAGTATGGAGAGAGGAGAACATAATTTCCCCCTCCTTCATCTCTCCCGCAACAGCAAAGTTCAGGCTCACTAGTGAAAATGAACAGCCTTCAATTCAGAACAGACCAATAGAAGAACTATTTCACACAAAATATTGTGGAATTCTTTGCCTCAAGATGTAGTGATGACCATGTGTTTTAGCAGCATTTTTTTTTAAAAAAACATGGAGACAAATTGAGATGGGCTATGTTAATGGCTGCTTGCCATTTGAATGAAATAGAATATCCATGTTCAAAGGTACTATACCTCTGAATAGCAGCTGCTGTGGTTAAAGAACTCAAGGCACTGCCTTCATGCCCTACATGTAGGTTTTTTGGAAGTATCTAGTTAGCCACTGTAGGATGTAGCATGCTGACCTAGATGGACCACAGAGCTGCTTCTATGATTCTTTGGTTCTGCCATTAGCCAGAGGCACCATATACGTGCAACCCTTATTTTTATGCACAAACCTCACTAAGACTGAAATAGGCTCACTTCCTTTGCTGGCCAAAAGAGGCTAAAACACTTCTGGCTCTTGCTGACCTACTGTGCTCCATGCTCATTGTTAAAATGGGTCTGCCACCAGTAGAAAGATTCCTAGCATTTTAAGATAGGCTGCAGCCTTTAGACCCTCCCTCTTTATTTTCAACAGTAACCTGCTCTTTCTCTTGTCATCTGCCCAACAGGTGGTGTGCCATGTTAAATGCAGGTATATGACTAATGTCAAACGGGGTTGTTGTTTTTAATGAAAAGCAGCCATAGTAGGCTGCAGTTTTGCAAAGAATAAAAGCAGGAAGCAACAAAGTGCACATCTCTTTTCTTAGATTCTCTTTAACTCGTACTGAGAATTCTCCACACTAGGTGATTTTTTCCTTTGTGGGGCTGCAAATGCATGATTTACAAAGATATGAGAGGTTAGCAAGAGAAAGAACTCATGACACATACAGCTAATTTCAGCCCTCATTGTTTTGAATTGTTCATCACATGCATTTATGCTTATTATGTACAGTATTTTAAACCTTTGACCTTGGGTAGGCTTTTCGCCAGGATTTGAATATATAATAAACTGAGCAATTGCAATTTTATTTTTAAAAATGTGCAGAAAACATGATCATGAGTCTCAGAGGTATTTTTGACTGATCCAGTGCAATGTGGCAATTGGAGTAAAATTTTGGGGGTGTAGATAATCTTAATTAAAAAATCACTAGGTGATTTTAGGCTTTAATGCAAACTGTCAGTATAAAATACTATTCTAATCTCTTTGAAGAAAAAGGCAAGATATAAACTCAAATAGATTGCACATTTTATAGATTGCTCACTGAGTTAGTTGTCAGGCTGTGGAGCCAGAGGTTGGGAGTTCCATGTTGTGTATCTCAGAAGAGCCAGACCGTGTGACCCTGGGCAAGCTGCAAAGTCTGAGTATTCTCTCCCCAAAACCCCCGAAAAGGGTCTCCATAAGTCAGAATTGACTTCTTGTTGTTGTTGTTATTGTTGTTATTGTTGTTATTGTTGTTATTGTTGTTATTGTTGTTATTGTTGTTATTGTTATTTTTTATTATTTTTATTATTTTTATTACCACCAAATCGTATTTTAAGCATTCTTCTCATTCCTTCCTAGGTTACCTGTTGCTGGGTCTCATTGCAATGTTGGTGGTTCTTGAAACTTTCTGTGAACTTCATGAACTCAAAAAATTTAGGAAAATGTTCTATGTGAAAAAAGACAAAGAAGAGGACCAAGTGCATATAATGGAACATGACCAATTGTCCTTCTCTTCAATTTCTGACCAAGCAGCTTCCATGAAGGAAGATCAGAAAGTAAATGAGCCTTTTGTGACTCCTCAGTCTATGGTTAATTGTGATGGCTGTATAAACAATTAACAGAAGGTGTCTGTCCTAATATCAATAGTGCATTGAGCATTCTTGCAGTTAGAACTAGTACCATTAATGAAACTATAGAGGCAGGAAGGCTGTGCTATATTATTAAGTATCCATCGTTTGACGATGTCTTACAGTGTAATGGCTAAATAGAGTTTTCTTTAGCTGGATCTACATTCTGGGAATGTTCACTGAAACATAGTGTGCAGCTTGGGAGCCCTGAATCCATGGTGTACATTTAGGATGTAAAATAGGTAGGGGTAGATTTGAAAAATAGCTCCATTATCATTTCCCTTTCTCAGGGATCCTCAGTCTTTATGAAGTGGTGAAACAGATTTGGAACTAAAGGGGTGCCATCACCAAAAGGCTATCATGGGGGTGGGGGGGTACCCATATTTAAAATGATTGTTCTGATGGGCACGAAACACCAGTTTCATAGAAAGGCACACTGATGGGACTAAACATCTTGCCCAAGAATTTGAATACAAGACAGAGATGGAGTGTAATTTTCAAAAGAAACAATCCTATCTGTTGAATCTCTAATTCCCTTGTCATCTTTTCTCCTTTGGCATCATTCTGCCATAGGTCACTTATTCTCCAACTTCACAGAGCAAACACACAGGATTCTGTTGATTCTCAGTTCAAATGTGTTCATGCACAAGCTCTTTTTGGGCAGGGTTCCCAATTCTGTGGAGCACTGTAAATGTTACACTGTCTTTCAGATCTTCCTCATCAATATTGGGAGTTAGAGGCAAAACCCAAGCATGTACCCCTGGTTTACCATTATAACTGATTCCCTCCTGGGCAGTTACCTGAAGAGAGCTATTCTGTAGCCCTAATCGGGTAGTATGCCTGAAATGGAAGACTAAATGGCTAGTGAGCATGGGCTTATGTACATAAGTCACTTCCCTGGGAGAATGGCAGAATATAAATAAAGTAAACAAATAAGCCTCACTCCCATGTCCGCAACCTATCCAGATGCCAGCAGGATATTTTTCTTGTTTATATGAAGTCTGAAAAGGAGTCTGTAACTGTGTTCAACTGAACAAGGTTACGATGCTCCTATGACCAGGAACTTTGAAAAGGTAGGGCTCCCAATTATAGGTGTGCTGTAATTACTGAAAATGCTTCCAGGCTCCTTTGTAGATATTTATATTAAACAAAAAGTTCTTGTAAGAGAATAGGGCTTACATGCATAATGCCTGAACAGATCTTCTCTCACAGAATTACCACCCTCAACTTCCCTCCCCCTCTACATCTCCCCAAGTACATTTTTTTCTTTCTTGCATAGGTAAAGGTAAAGGTTCCCCTTGACATTTCGTCCAGTTGTGTCCGATTCTAGGGTGCGGTGCTCATCCCCATCTCCAAGCCATAGAGCCAGCATTTGTCCAAAGACAATTTCTGTGGTCACGCAGCCAGAGCGACTAGACACAGAACGCTGTTACCTTCCCACCATGATGGTACCTATTTATCTACTTGCATTTACATGCTTTCGAACTGCTAGGCTGGCATAGGTACTCTTTAATCATACATTCAGATGCATAATCTTGTACCCTATTTATTTATTATGGAAGCCCATGATCTCTATTCTCTGCTAGTCCCCAGTTTACCTCATAGCTGAATTTTTCATCCCCCCATCACCTTGCACCGTTCTCTGGTATGCAGCACCCCAGGCTTATGAGACAAGCAAGAAGCAACAGGGCCCATTTCTCCTCCCTCTCTTTTATTGTGTGCTAGGTTTCAGTTGTAAAGCAAAGCGCCTGTTTTCTGTCTACTATCTTCATTCCTCAGATATGCTTCTGGGCCCATGTCAGGTTCAGAGATATTCTGGAGAAAGGTAAGAAAGGTGTTGTCTGGTTACATCTCTTACAGTTATGCAAGGCTGAAACACACACATATACCCCAACCACGAAATATGTTTGTGGGTACCATGGCACACAGAGATGTCACGTTGGGGATCACAGCCCTACTCCCTTTTTTCATCCTCCAAGGTTCATGACTCATCAATATATAATGAGCCTTGTGATGGTTCAGGTACATGAGCAGAAACTGAAGAGTTTTTAAGAAATGTTTGAAAGAAATCATCATGCTTTCCAGGCAGTGTTGAGTTGGGAGGAAATACTGTTGTAGTTTTCCTTCATGAAGAACAATAGTACAATTTTGCCAGTTGCCTTTCAGTGAGGTTACTTAATGTTATATAGGGGTCAATGCACCATGAGTTGTGCCTATACTCACACCTTAAAGAGCTTAAAGATTCCAGCCAAGTGCATTGTATCATTTCTGGGTGGCCTCTCTCACTGTGATGCTGGAGTACAGCTGCTCATCTTGGATATGCATCTTGGTATGGACAAACACAGACAGACATTCTAATGTGTGACAGAATGTAGATCGAACACTTAACTTGCTTTATGCCAAGCGCACTGTGAATGTATGTCTGATTTCATTCATTAAACATTATTCCTCTCTGTAGCCATTAGTGAGCAAGACTTCTATATCTGGGTGCTTTCCTTCTGGCCTTAAACAAACAAACAAACAAATATTAGAAGGGCATTTTGCAACTGATTTAAGTAGATATACAGGATAAAGGACCCATGAACACCAGCAAATACAGCACTGCAGGCACAACACAGGGGAAAGCCATCTTCCTTAGCATTTATCCACACATTTTTGGCTCTGTCTTTATCCAATAGGCTTTGATTCTCAAGCTATTTGTTGCCAAATGGTTTCAGAATCATGGGTCCTTATCCATATAAAGTAGTAGATGAGCCAAATGTAGAAATATCTAGACTTTTGTGAGAAGACAAAAATACTTGAAACTGTATCATCTAAAAGCTCTACATATGACTTTAGTTAATATTTATTAATAGATTTTGTACCTTTAATAGGACAATTGACTTTCTTGATAAACCTACTTTGAAATCTGTGAGAGCAGAAATTTATATTCAAGAAAACAACTCAGAGATGCTTCTTAAACTTGATTTCAAGTATGGCATATTTGCATGTTCTCATCAAAGTGGCTATTTTTGTACAGACTGTGTTTGTTCCGTTCATAATGTTTATCCTTTGTATACATAAATATACAAATATATTTATCGATTGTGTATATGTTGTAGATTATCAGCACTTAAATATCCCAGATTCGAAATTCTGAACACTTCTTCACCCACAGATGTCTCTTTATAGAGAATCATTTACTTGAACTGTGGCACTGGAAAAAATGACTTAAATCCTGACCAAATGAATGTGTAAAGATAAGTTGGTATAGTTACAATGTTAAATTCTTAACTTTTTGATAGGCTGAGCCTATACTTTTCATGATGCTACTGCAAAGTAGCTTGAATGTTGTAGCTTTCACTGTTACTGCACCATGGAATTTTGTTTTTCAGTGAGGTTCTGTTGACATTTACTACATGGGAAAAGGTAGAACTTACATAAGCAGTTTTAAAGAGTACTGTATGCTCAGTTGCAGTGAAGATAGATACTAAAGCACAGAACTGAAGAGGCAAATGCCATAACTGTGTTGTATAGTAGCAATCATCATCTCAGACTTTTAAAGTGAAATAAATGAAGTGTGGCTCTACTTTTCCATTTTCTGAGTGAGTTCTTTAATGACATATATAAAAATGCTTCCTGAGAGCTGAAAGGTATCTCAGGGCAGCCAATAGCTACACACCGGCTGACACACCCAAAGAGTGCTCACCAGTGGCTTCTCATCCTGATGGGAAGTGACCAGTGGGGTGTCGTAGGGTTCTGTTCCAGGCCCATTGTTGTCCAATGTCTATTAATAATTTGGTTGAGGACATGGAGGTTCATTAAATCTGCAGATGACACTAAAGTTGGATGGATTGCTAATATATTTGAAGACAGAAGGAGGACTCAAAATTACTTTAATAAATTAGAGAACTGGCCTAATGCAAACAAAACAAATTTCAATGGGGTAATATGTGAAGTGCTGCACTTAGACAGGAAAAATTGGATGCACAATATTGAAATGGGTTAGAACTGGATAGGCAGTAGTACATGCGGAAAGGATCTATGGCCCTTAATAGATCACAATCTAAACTTGTGGCAACACTGTGATGCAGCAGCAAAAAAAGAAAAAAGAAAATACTATACCAAGGTGTATCAACAGAGGTACAGAGCCCAGATCAAGGGAAACAATAATATCACTCTATTCTGCTTTAGTCAGCTTTCCCCTAGATTACTGTGTTTAGTTCTCTGCAAGAGGAATATCCAAAGCTGGAATGTATCTGGAGGAAGGGAACCAGAATGGGTAAGAGGTTTGGAAACCATGCCCTATGAGAAAAAGCCGAGGCACTTGGCCTGGGGAAGGGAAGGCAGAGAGGCAATATAATAGCCGTCTTCAAGTGTTTCAAGATCTGCCATGTGGGAGATGTAGCAGGCTTATTTTCTGCAACTAAAGAGGATAGGACCAGAAGTAGTAGATTCAAGTTACAAGAAAGCAGATTTTAACTAGATATTAGGAAGAATTTCATAACTTGACAGTCATTCACAATGGAATCAACTTCCTCAGAGGGTGGTGGACTGTCCTTCAGTGGATATTATTAAACAGAGATACAATGATCACCTGTCAGGGATACTTTATGGTACTGGTTTCCTGCATTGACAAAGGGCTGGACTCGATCCTTTTATTTTCATACAAACTCTATGATTCTGTGCTGTGCTTGTAAATCCTTCCGTCTTTTTCCAAATAGAACAGCAGAACTAAGAGCAGCGATCACCTGTTTGGTGCAGAACCATCAGCCTCATTAATCAGGGTTACTGGACTTGCAGAAAGAATTTAACAAAGTATTTGGGTGGGCAGGGTTGGGGAGAGTTATCCAAAGAACATCTCTCAATGTGAAGGAATGATCTCTCTTTATAACTAGAAACATTTTAAAAGCTATTTTGCCAGAGAAAGTTAAACTTGCAGGCATTGTACACATGTTCCAAAGGAAAATGTACTGTTTTCCCTGTGGAAAAATATTAATTTTATGCACGTTTAAAAAATCTACAATGTGTGCCTACAGTTTATCAGGTCATTTGCAGGATGTTGCCTACCTTGAGTGGTTAGCTGATGCAGAATGTCCCTGGCAGCTACAAGTACCCTTAGTGAGTCCAACAATGACTCCCAGCTTCATTTTATTTGTTGCTACCACTTAGGACCTGTCTTGTGTTATATACAGTGAGAACAGATACATGGATCCACAACAATCCTTCCTTACCCAAGAAGAGTTCACCTGAAAGCAAAACGTGATGAAAATGATATCGTTAGTTTTCCCCAACTTCATGCTCCCCAGATATTTTGAACTTCAGCTCCTATGAGCCCCAGCCAACACAGCAAGTGGTTAATGATGAGGTGGACTTTAGCTCAAAATATCTGGAGGAGGGCGGGTTAAGCAAGCCTGATGTAAATGCACTTCTCAACTCTACATACAAGACAAATAAATATTGAGAATTTGCAGTGCCATGGTCAGAATTTCAACGTGAAATGCAGTGTTGGCCCAAGGCATTTGCCACTTCATTTTCTGTGCAGCATGTAGAGAGAGATCCCTCATCTCTGGGTTCATCTGCACAAAATGCCATTGCACTTTTGTACCAATACAACGTAGAAACGATATACAATAAGCTATGAGGTTGTCACATAGCTGTCTTTCTTGCCAACAGCCTTTCTACGTTCGTTTAGTCATTTAGTCGTGTCCGATTCTTTGTGACCCCATGGACCAGAGCACGCCAGGCCCTCCTATCTTCCACTGCCTCCCAGAGTTGGGTCAGATTCATGTTGGTTGCTTCGGGGGCACTGTCCAACCATCTCATCCTCTGTCGTCCCCTTCTCCTCTTGCCTTCACACTTTCCCAACATTAAGGTCTTTTCCAGGGAGTCCTCTCAGGCTTAGAAACAGCCTTTCTAAGCCCCCTTTAAAGCATGAATTTACTACATTTGTATATCTTCAGTACAAGAAACTGTGTACATTATTAGCTATGCTCTTTGTTTATGAACACACCTCTTCTTTCTCATGTAGTTGGGTGCTGCAATTGGCAGTGGATATATCTAGTATTTAGTACAATGGAATGGAATGGAGTAGACCTGGTCTAGAGGGGCGGGGTATAAATCTAATTAAAGTAAAAGTAAGTAAAGGATATTCTTAACAGGAAGAGAGCAGAGCTTGGACTGCAATTCCCAGAAACCTTCACCACTGGCTGTGCTGCCCAGAAATTCTGGGAGTTTCAATCCAAGAACACCTGGGTTATCCAAGGTTGAGAACCATGGCATAAAGGGTGAGAACTGCCCATGGCTTGCGAAACAAAAGAGCTTTTGCACAGCACCAAATTATCACAGTAAGCAGGAGGACTTGCTGACACAGCTGTATGCAAATTAATTGCCAGATCCAGGACAAAGTCTACTTGATAAATATAATATATTTTACAGCTATACTAGACAGAGAGATTCTTGCACTCAGTACTCAGCAAGCTGATGACAACTCATCGTGATAGAGTCTTTGGCCCTCCAGCAGTCTGGGTGGTTTTCTTTTTAAAATCTTTCAGGGCTGTTACATATGAAGAGGCAAGGTATGGCAAGAAGAAGATAATAGACTTCTGATCTGCATTAGAAGGATTTAAAGTACATAGTTGTTTTGGAAGATATTATTAGTGGATTTAAATCCAAAACATTAAAACAGATAGTAACAGCCAAGTTTGAAAATCCGGAACTCTGTTTCTCAGACACGAAAGCAGAACTTAACACGTGGAATGCAGTCTTTGTTCATTGTGGAAGACTGGTGTGGTTAATCCAAAACCTGGCTTTAACTCTGCTTATAATAAAGCATTAGAGGATATAAGTGACGCTGAGGAATGCCTTCACCAGTCTTTGGAAGAGCAGCACAAATGACTGGGTGTCAGAGCCATGATGTATTGGGGAACAGGCAAAAAAAAAACTGCTAGCAAATGGAGACTGCAGAAACTGCAGTGGCTTGAGACTTCACTGATGAATATGCACTGAAGTCCAGCAGAAAGAAACAGAAGCATTACTGGACTGAAGCCATAGAGAAGATGTTGAATGACACTGTCAATGCAGAAAAATTGAGAAAAGCCACATAAAAAGATTGTATGAAAAAGTTATTCTACGACTGACAGAAACAGCAAAGACTGGAAAACAGGACTAGAATGCATTGCCATTCTAGATGTTGTTTCTTGCACATCATAGTTAAGGATGTGATGGGTCATTGTCCCAATCTGTAATCTTGCTGCCAGAGGACAACACACACCAATTTCTGGAGCTCAAATACTCATGCCATTGTTGTTGTTGTTTAGTCATTTAGTCATGCTCGACTCTTTGTGACCCCACGGACCAGAGCACACCAGGCCCTCCTGTCTTCCACTGCCTCCCAGAGTTGGGTCAAATTCATGTTGGTTGCTTCGATGACACTGTCCAGCCATCTTGTCATCTGTCATCCCCTTCTCCTCTTGCCTTCACACTTTCCTAATATCAGGGTCTTTTCCAGGGAGTCTTCTCTTCTCATGAGACAGCCATTAGTGCATTACAAAAACATTCTTTGGAGACAACTTCATCCCTAGTGATATCCTGGCCAGTATAAAAGTTGAATACTCTGAGAGCAAAGCTCCTTGTGTTCTAGCGACTGGTCCGAACATGGGGGATAAATTAGCACTAATACAGGCAAGCTTGTTGGTAATAATGACCCAGTGGGGCTGCTATATACCTGCTGAATTTTGCAGACTTGCTCTAGTTGACAGAGTGTTCACCAGATTAGGAGTTTCATATACAATTATGTCAGGGGAGAATACATTCTTTGATGCACTCAGCACGATTTCTGGTATTCTACAGCATGCAAAAGAGCATTCTTTTGTTCTTTTGTATGAATAAGGTAGAGGTAGAGCTACTTTAGATGGAACTGCCATTGCTACTGCAATTGTCAAAGAACTCTCAGAGAATATTAAATGTTAAACAATGTTTCAACACATTACCATTCTTTGATAGAGGATTATTCTCACAGTCCTTTTGTGCAGTTGATACACATGGTGTGTATGGTAGAAAATGAAAGTGAGGATCCCAGCCAAGAAACAATCACATTCCTGTACAAGTTCATAAAAGGATCTTGCCCTAAAATGTATGACTTTAATGCTACAAGGCTACATCCTTTCCAGAAAAAAATTATTTAGAAAGGTCACAAAAAAGAGAGAGAGAGAAATTGAGAGAAACATTCCCAAGCTGAAATTGTTCAGAAATCTTTTCTGGATAGCTGAAGAAGCACTAGTATCGAGACATGATCTTGAGAAACTAACTCTGCTCCATGGCTGAGACAATATACAGTTTTTATTAGAGTGATGGACTTTGTAGTAACAACAGAGAGGAATGTCTTTTATTTCTGGTAATTTTAGGAGTTAAAATTGAGTAGAAAGTTCCCAAACACACATTTAGCCAGCTGAATTAATTGCTCAGATATTGCTTTTAAGATAAGAAAATAGATATTTACTCAAATATCTTGCAAGTTTTAGGCTTGAACTTGGTTACATAAATTTTCAATAAGGCACAAGATACTTCAGAGGTTAATGGAAGGAATGAAGAAAATGGTTAAAACAGTAAAAACAAAAGGTGGGTTCTTTCAGACTGCATGGCTGAGGGACAGAAAATGACTGATGTGAGGAGGAACTCAAAAGAAAAAAAAACCTTTCCTGGATAGTGTTCCAAAAGCTTGTACCTAAACAAAGGCAGTAAAACAATTGACAATAGGTCATCCTTGCCTATCAAAGAAAGAGTGTTAGTTAATTGGTCAGGAGAAGAGGAGGGGTCATGCAACCTACCCAGCAGGTTAGTTTACAAGCAACTCCTTTCTCTCATGTATTAATTTGCATGTTGAACTTGACCATAATTTCAACAGTTTTTACAGCAGTTTTCAAATGCAATATGCAAACACAAAGATCTAATAAACTTTTTTTTTGAAAAAATGAAATAAAAACCTTATTGGTTCCAAAGATGTACCACAAAACCACCTCCGTTGTTGTGATTGGATGATTAATTGTGTGTGTTTATGTTTGTAATAAACCTGAGGCTTTAGAGTCATAATAGCAAATTGCTTGCCGAAATTCTTCAGGGAGCAGGGAGATTGTTCGGTCCAAACCTTTATTAACTGGTCTCATTCAAATTTTCCAAATTGTCTGACAAAAACAAATAGGATGCTAGGAATAACAGAAGGGCTGTGTGATTTAACATGACATATGTTTCACCAAAGCTGAGCCATAGGGGAGGGAATGCTGAAATTCCCATTTTCAATCATCATTGCAATGGATAGTAATGCGGCACTCCTACTAGTGTAAATCCTCCTTTGAAACCAAAGGTGCAGCTACATGTGGTATCAACACACCAGTACTGGTCTGAATATAAACAGAATAGGTAACTCTAGAAATAAAATTAAAATAATAAGAACTAGAATTGCATTGTGTGTTGTGGAAATGAATTGGACATCAAGCTGACCAATTGTAAATTCAGATTGTAACCAAAGGCAGCAACTGGAGTTTTTTTTACAGAAAACTGCAAATTATATATTTACATAATTTTTGTTCCTCATTCCTCCAACATTCTTTGGTGTAAGTGGAAGGAGATAATCAATGGGGAACAGTATTCCCCCCCTTTTTGTTTTGTTTTTTTATTTGTTTGTTTGTTTTTGTTTTTTGAACCATAGCTGATGTGAGGAGAAACTCAAAAATCTCCCAGCTAGCTGGTCATTGGCCTTGCTGCCTTGGGGAGTCAGGAAGCTACAGTGTCTAGAGCAATGGCTCCTCAGATTGTTAACATATTCCTCAGATGTTCTTGGACTAAAACTCCCAGAAGCCTTCACCAGTAGCTGTGCTGGCCAGGATTTCTGGGATTTGTAGTCTAAGAACATCTGTCGAACCAAGATTAGGAAGCACTGGTCTAGAAAGTAACTCCATTTCTGAAGGAGACCCAGTGAGTTTTCCTTTCTGAGAACATAGAAATGTTACTTTTTATAGACTAAAACTCTTAGAATAGGCTAGCTCGTGGCCAGGCAGACTTGGTGATTCTGGTTGCTGTAGTCTTAAAAAGTAACTTTTTCATGCCTGCCTCATATTGCCATTAAAATCCAAGAAAAAGAAAAGGTTCTGGTATTTCTAAACAGCAGCCTTTAAAGGCCTGATTTATCCCTAGCTACTTTTAAGTCAGTGTTGGTCCATCTTTTGTATTGTTGCCATTGTGGCCGTTTTAAAATGTTGTTCTTGTTAAATTCATTATCTTTAAATTTTTATTTTACTATTTCAGCTTTGAGAACTACCTTGAGGAAGCTTTGTCTCAAAAAGCAATATATAAATATTTCAAACAACAAATGTCTAAGAGGGAGAGCTCAGTTCAATTCAATCTGGTATGGACATTGTGGCCATTTCTAGGACAGGTATTACACACTTTGTAAGCTTACTTTGCATACATCTTTAACATTAGATACAGATCACAAAAGATGTTCTGTTCTTTCCAGAGAAAGGCAGTATTTCTCAGCAGGGTTTTACCTGTCAGCTTAAGTGCTGTTGTTGGATTCTAGCTATTGTATTCTTCTTCACTCTCAATCTCAAGAGATTAAAGAGCTTTCCATCTGATCTAGTCCAGAGATAGACACCTTCTGTTGCAGTTCCAAAGGCGTGCTTCAGCATGACAGCAAAAAAGATCCCAAACAGAGTCGCCGTGAGGACACAGCCCTGTTTCACTCATCTTCGGATATCAAAGGGATTTGATGCTGAGCCATCAAAAACTACAGTGCCCTTAATTTCCTCATGAAAGGACCTGATGATGTTATTGTATTACAAGGGGTGAAGATTTCTAATGTTATAAATTACATACTATACTAGGATGTTATAAGTATGGAGTCCATATTGTATATAAAATGTCATTGACATGGGGTTCACCATAAATGTCTTCCCATTGTTGTTATGTACCATCAGGTTACCTATGATTTATGGCAGTTCTATGAATGAATGACCTACACAAGGTCCTATCATTAATAGGAATGTGATAGGAACGCCCTTCCAAGCTACTGTATTGTCTTGGATCAGTAAAACAAGCCTTGGTTGTTACAGTCACTCAGTAGTTACGATATCTCTTTCTTTCTTTATTTCTTTCTTTCTTTCTTTCTTTCTTTCTTTCTTTCTTTCTTTCTTTCTTTCTTTCTTTCTTTCTTTCTGTTACCTTTTTAGAGGTAAACTAAGATCTCTGTTCCACCCGTTCGTTTAGTCGTTTAGTCGTGTCCAACTCTTCGTGACCCCATGGACCAGAGCACGCCAGGCCCTCCTATCTTCCACTACTTCCCGTAGTTGTGTCAATTTCGCAGACACTGTCCCCAAAAGTCTGTTGGGGTGCCATATAGTTTGTCTGGTCCAGTGACACAATACGATGGCTTCCTATGAAGAGACTGCAAGTCAGGCTGATGAAGAAAACCTCAACTGAAGCTCACGGACACTTTGTGTAGGTGCTTCAGGTGATTTGAGCCATTGTTGTGAGATGTCTTGGCTGAAGTCAGAAGGGAAATTAAACTTGTTGTACAACTACAACGTGTGCCAGGTAACCAGCCTATAGGACAGAATTAACTTGTAGGAGAAAGTCATTGCCATTTTCAGAACAGCCAGAGCCAAAAAAAGAAAAAACCCAAAGCGAAGCCTTGCAAAAGAGAGAATTCATTTCACAACATCCTCTTTTGATGTGACTTTTCCCCCTTCCCTTATGCACCTGAAGCCTAGCTGAGTGCCTGAGGCAGGAACAGGATGTTTGCTTCACATCACAGAGTAAACACAGGTTTTGAGGGCTATGTGCTGCTAGCAAAACACTTTGCAAGGCAGTCTTTTTAAAAGGCAAGAACGAGGAAACAGATCGTTAACCTGAGGGTGCAGTCTGGCAGAATAAGTGGTGCAGGAGGAGGAACAGTGAACTGCTGTGAGTCTCCATATGCTAAAAGTGTGAATAAGCTTTGGTTCCGTCTTTCCTGCACCAGGCCTTCCTGAATGTCCAACAGTGCTGCTGCTCCTTCAATGGATAGTGATTGGATGCTTCCCTTTCCAGGGCCAGGTGATGTGGCAATGCAGATCCTGAATGGCATCCAGAAGAAATAGTCTATTAACCACTCAAGACTTTTATTGTCCAAGGTGACTCCCTCTGTGCAGGTAACGGGAAGGGCCAGCACTTCTTAAGAGATGGGAGTCAGGGGAAAAAAGGATGCATTGTAAAAACTGAAGCAGGAGGAAGGTGTGAGCTGCATTTCGGAGGGGGTGGGTGGGGAAACAAACCGTAAATCTGAGCTCTGAATTACATAATCTTTTGCATTAACGGTGAGAGGAATTCATCCTCTTCCCCCTTTGGAGAGCTTTGTGCTCCGTGTTCCCATGAGGACCTACAAGGATATCTTGTGACCCCGGATATCCTATGAAGCATGATAGCAGAAACTTAACAAAAGGAAGTAATGCCAGTCACCCTGGATACTTCAGGTGATTTCCATTTCAATAGTGCATTTTTGCCTCGGTGCAGGCAAAGCTCTTTGCCTCTGGATTGATTGCTCTGACATCCTAAGAATTTTCATCATTTCACAGTGTTTATTCAGAAGTTCTGTCTCGTTTCCTTCCAGTCAGTGCTCTCTCAGTGTTTTGGCCAGAGGGGTTTGCTTTCCCTTAGAATAGCTAACCCTGATCTGTCCTGAAAGACCAAAGAACCTGCCTTTCTACACAGACTCCAGGTCATCCAGCAATTCCACAGAACAGATATTTCTGTGCATACAAGTTGTTGCATGGATGTCGTGCAAATACATGCAGTCTGCCAAGGGAGGCCAGATGCAAAAAAAGGCTCCTGCATCTTATCAGTTCAGCAGAACAGTGTAATTTGTATGACAAGGTGTACATGTTCAAATTTCCTCTTCTGCACTACAGAAGCCCTCTCCCTTTATATATATATATATTTATCTTGATGTCCTGGTCAGATGCTAAGACATCAGCCTGAAACAGCAGATTGAAACAATACTGTTTGTGCACATCCTTGTATAAATGCACTGGGGCAAACTGCTGGTATAATTTCCACCAGCATAAACATTTGCACTTTGAGTGATCTAATCAGAGGTGGGATTCAGCAGGTTCGCACCGGTTCCATCGATCCGTTTCCTAAATCTGATAATAGTTCGCCGAACCGTTTCCTGAAGGCCAGGTGACCAGCGAGGAGCGGGGGGGGAGGGGGGCTATGTTTGTTTTCCCAAGTTAAACGTAACTAAGGCTGTTGCTCTGACAATCTGTGGAGACAAATGGCACACATTGATCGCTCATTCAAAAACAGGAAGACAGCTATCAGCTTTTTAACACTAGTAAGATTTACCACCAGGCCAGGGTTAAAGCAGAGCAGATCAACATATCAAAGGGAAATCTGAACTATCCAGACCTTCAGGGTGGGGGTGGGGGTGGGGGCCGGAGGGACTGCCAGGAAGAGGAGGAAAGGGCACACAGAGCATGTTAATTCAAGCATGCATGCTGCATTTGTCTCTGTGACCAGCATCTTCAGAGGACTGTTCAAACTGGCTTTCACAAGCTTTCATTTTTAAGATTATTCAAGTAAGTAGGTAAGTATAATACATAAAGCAGACTATGTCTGAGCATAAAGCTGCTTTTTATTAAATATTTCCCTGCCTTAGCTGTTTGCCATGCAGTCTTGAGAAATGGAAGGAGGAAAATGAAATGATATTTTATCATGTAAAATATATTTTGAAAATTATTTCAACAGGATTCCCTTTAGGACCTTTTAGCATTTATGTAATTGTTATTGTGTTTGAGTTTAGAAAATTTGATACTTCTAATTTTTGAAATAAATAAATACCTGAACTTTGGAGAAAAAAGGTCAGAAGCCTGTTGGTGATTAATTAGTTATGCAAAATTAACTTACAGCAACTAGGTTTTCAAAGAAAGTATATGTTTTTAAAGAGTGATTTTACAATTTCCACTCCTAGTGAATTTCCATGGCTGAGTGAGGATTTGAACCCTGGTCTCCAGAGTCCTAATATGCCAGACTATTCCTGTATTTGTGATTAACACATGCTTAAGTTTAATTGTGTTCATCAGGTGCCCCAAGAAACATAACCAAATTTTGCCACCATGAGTTAATGCTTTTTAACATGAAGTTAATTTGCCTCCCTCCAGTGATGTCCTTTCAAGGGAAAATGAACATTTATGATATAGGCCACTATGTTTAGATTTTCAGGGAGGGAGGGCATAACATGCCACTTTTTTCATTGGTATGCAGAAATCTAGTATTTAGGATCTATGGAAAAACTAATGGGGAACCAGGCTTGGTCAGGAGGAGGGGATGGCATTATATTTTATTATGATGATGATTAAAAAATTTAAAAGCTGGTAAGGGCATTTATTTGCAAAGGCTTTCATGGCCGGGATCTGATGGTTGTTGTGGGTTTTTCGGGAAGAGCAACCTTCAGAACATGGCCAAAGAGCCCGAAAAACTCACAACAACCAATTAAGGGAATAACCTTTCAACTTTTTTGGAATTGGCAGTTAGATGCAGGGAATCCATACAAAGCCTGTGGTTTCTGTTAGTCAAATTCCACCCCTACTTAGGGTGACCCCAGGAATGAGCAATCTCCAACATGGCCTGGCCTCAACAGCCCTGCCCATCTGTTGCAAACTCAAGCTTGTGGTTTCCTTAGGGAGTAGGTCTATCTTGCATTTAGCCTTCCTCTTTTCCTGCTGCCTTCCACCTTTCCAAATATTATGGTCTTTTTCAATCTATGCCTGCCTTCTCATGATGTGCCCGAAGTAGGACAGCCTCAGGTTTGTTTGTTTGTGGGTTTTTTTCTTTTTGCCTCTGGAGATAATTTAGGCTTAATTGGATCGAGAACCCACTTACTCATCTTTTTTGGCAGTCCAGGGTATCTGCCATACGATCTGATCAGGCCAAGGGTGTCTGCAAAGATGATCGTAATTTTGTTAATTGGGACAGTCCTCTTTGTGTCAGCAAGCTGTTTTAAGCTTCTGTTGTTGTTACATGCTATCAACATTGCCCCTTTGTGCTGTCCTCAACAGCCCTGCACAGCTGCTGCAAACTCAACCCTGTGGGTTCTCTGATGGTGTCAATCCATCTCACATTTGGTTTTCCTCTTTTCCTGTTGCCTCCAGCTTTTCTGCAGAACCTGGAATGGGGAGGGATTAAATGATTGTGACGTTGTTCAGAGACCAGTTCCAAATCCCAGGGTGGCAGCCCTCTCTTGCTTGTGCTACAGAAAAAGCTTTGTTACTGTTGCTTTGTGGTAAGAACTTTTTCTTCAGAAGGGGTCAGAGAATTTGAGAGTTATTCTCAAGTTCATCTTTGCTTTACATGTGTGTTATGTGCCATTCAAGATGACCCTAATGGGCCTTTCAAGGCAAGTGAGATATTTAAAGATATTTGAGATATCTAAGGAGTGGCTTTACGTTTTACCAGTTCCACGCCCTCAGTGAGTTTCCACGCCTGAATGGGAATTCGAATGCAGGACTCTGGAGTCCCAGTCTGTCCCTCTCTGAATTGCATTACTTAATGTTAAGGGTTGTTGTGAAAGTCAGGATGTTATTATTTGCAAGCATATAAGCATGTCCTATTTTGTCTCTGTGAAAAATTTGATTTCTCTTGAAAAATTTCTCTGGAGAGAATTCTACTTCACTGTCATCATTAATACTACCAGCCTACAATTTCGTTACAAATGTGGTAGCTTTGGGGCATGAAATGGGAGCAGTCTAGAGGTAGCTTCCAGTAAACATTTATGGAAACAAGTCATTGATAATGTTAAACTGCAGTTAAGAGAACAAAAGCCAGAGGAACTTCGACAACCACATTGTTGGTGAATTGGGGGGCGGGGGGAGGAAGTGTCTGGCAGCCTACTGCTGAGTCAACATGTTTTTACATCCCTGTCTTGTTCCTTGTTCAATCTGTATATTTCCATAACTAGATAGTGCTGTAGTAGATAATAATGTACTGATGAAGGTATGTGAAATCATTCAGGGCCACCCAAAGACAATTTGTGAAGTAGTGTGAAGCAGAAAATCCTGCAAGCATCTCTCCCCAATCCTGTCAGTAAAAATACAACAAGTAACCCTAAGTTACTAATAATTTCCTGCCATTTCATGACATGAGGTAGTTGTCACACTCTGCATAACTACAGGCTTGACCCTGAGGCAGTGGTTGCTGAGGTCTCCAGGCTTAAAAGGAAGGTCCCTTCAAATTCCAGATGCAGGGAAGGGGGATCAGGAGACAGGCGTCTAGTTGTCTCTTTGCTCCCAGAGGCATCTGATGGGGCCACTGAGAGATCCAGGATGCTGGACTGAGATGGGCCCTTGGCCTAATCCAGCAGGGCTCCTCTTAGGTTCTTATGCGGTTTTACTATTTTCCCATGTGTGCAGATATGGGGAGAAAAATGTGTCTAATTTTCTATATTTTAGACACAGACTGGGTTTTAGCAAATTAAAGTTTTGTGTAGCACAACAGCAGTTTAAGGAAACTTATGAGAAGCATAATTCTCTTGAATAATTTAAATATAATATCTATGTACAGCAGGGGTGAGCAACGTCTGTTGCCCCTGGTCTCAATTTTTGCCGCAAAGTCTGTAAGTTGCAAAGTCCACCTCCTTCTTCTTCCCAAAGCGGCTAGAATTCTAATTCTGGTTTTCAAAAAGAGTTATTTTGTGTGTGTGTGTGTGCACGCGCATGCTCAGTAATGCCAAAGGGCCCTGTAGATATTTTGTAAGGTAAATCCCTACACCTGGAAGAGCAGTTGTTCACATTCTTTTCACCAGGAATCTTCTGAAGTTTTAAATTTCTGGTCAAATTCCTTTGTGTGTTGCAGTAGAAGTACAGAGATCCACAGAGCAGATG
This sequence comes from Pogona vitticeps, assembly GCF_051106095.1. NCBI lineage: Eukaryota > Metazoa > Chordata > Lepidosauria > Squamata > Agamidae > Pogona > Pogona vitticeps. The sequence continues at coordinate 59,454,498 of NC_135783.1, read as the reverse complement.
TGACAGGGTTCGTCACTAGGGTATGACAGTTCCTTGATTTTTGATATGGGGGGAAATGGAGAGGTCGAGTTCTTTGGAATAGAAATTTGATTAACAGCTTTAATGGATTTGTCAGCAACAACTTCTGCAGGTGTGCAGAGGTGGCCTCCAGTTAACAACAAACTGAGCTATCAGTCATTTCAGGAGCAGGAAAGGGGAGGGAAGCAATTTTTACTGGTGAGCTATAGGGCGAAATTGGAGGTAAAGGAAAGATGTGTCAGTTCTCTGTCAAACTTGGTCATAAGCACTCACTGTGAGGTGTGTGTGTGTTTGTGTGTGCGTTTTTGGCACAAGCCCATGGTGAGGGTAACAGCAGTGGTATGCCCAAAGAGATACAGTACAGTTATCCAGATGTCTTAATCATGTGAGAGGTAGTTGTGATAATAGGCAGTAGGGAGACCACTATGGAAGAAACCCTCATCAGATCCCACTGTCCTGGGCATTTATTTATTTATTTATTTATTTATTTATTTATTTATTTATTTATTTATTTATTTATTTATTTATTTATTTATCATTAGGACATAGAACCGGTTGTTAATTTATTTGAATCCCACCACTGGATCTAATGATATAGTCTTTCTTTCTACCACAGTCAAAATCCTAATGCACATAAACCTATGCTGGCGCCTTTCTCACTGCACTTCATGCTCATCACTGGCTCTAAATAGCAGGTTTGCTTCACTTGCTGCTGGCTTGGAGTGTAATTTTAGTTTTTTTTTCTCTCTCTCACTAAGTCCCGTTGTAGCCAGGCACAAGCCAATACTGTATCTACAGTCTCATGTTGAATCCAGTAAAGTAGTGGGGCCAGGACTCATAGAGCCAAAACCCTAAGAGTTTTTTCATTAGCAGGGACCATGAAACCATTGGCTATACTCTCAGGTTTCCCTTTACCCTCTGATCTTAGCTGCAATCCTCACACTAGTGGGAAAACAGATGTATATGCAACAGTATTTTGTTGCAAAACATCCCTGTTGTGATGTAAAATAATTGACTTTGATTTGTTCTTAAATGGACAGTTAAAAGACATTAACTTTAAAAACACATAACAAGACCCACCCACCCTGTTTCCCATGTGTTGATATGGACTGTTCCCATTGCCTGCATGCTTGGACTTTCTTGGAAGTGTGGACTATTGTGATGAGCAGTTGGGTTTTCATATTTACCACTACAATAAGTTCTCTGGATTTAGTTCTGTTGGCTGGTAAAGCTGATGGCAGCCTGACGTTATCTCCCTGCTAGACAGCAAGCAGCCTGGCATGGGTGTAGCTGAAATTACAGCTGGCACATAGTTAGGGGTTGGCTTTTTAACCTGAGAAAACTCACTTTGCAGCAGCAGCAGCTAACTTTCCCTGTTCATTTGTTCCTGTTGACTGAGGGCAAAAGTGAGCATGTGGCGTAACACTGACAGCTTTTGAAACATAGTCCCTGCCGCTTTCCGTGTAACTTTGGTTTGATCCCTGCACAAGTGAACGTAACTTTGGTTTGATGCCTGCACAAGTGAACAGGTGACAGTGTTCGATTTTAAGCCATGAAAAAATTCACTGGCTGATTTCTACACATCAAACTATTGTTCCAGTCCTTTGACTAAGCCAGGCCTTTGCTGCTTTTTCTTGCCAATTGGCAGCTTCAGGAAGAACACAACACTGGTGCAGAATCTGAAACATATGTCTAAAATAGAGATGGACAGGAAGCTAAAAACTGGTAGTTTGTGATGGCCAAGTCCACTGCTTCTGCATATGCGCTCCCTGCTCAGCTGACAGGCAGGTGCAGGTGCAGAGGGAGAAGGCCCGCTCCTTGTGTATCTATTGTGATGGGTATGGGGTGGCCCCCACACGACAGGCGCAGCGTTTTGCATCCTAGCTCAGGTGATGGGATAACTTGGCTGCCCCTATTATCCAAACTTTGAGGAAAGCAGAGAACCTTCTGGGACTCAAACAACAACCACTTGCTCCATGGAACCATTTGCTACCCACTCACTCATAGCAGAGTTGCTGCTGATGGGAGTGGCTGTTGTCTTTGGTTTGCCTTTTACTGCTTAAATACATTGACTTGGTTTCTTCACCTACCGGTTTTTACCATTATTTGAAGTGGTTTTCTGCCTGTTCCTTATCCAAATATCTCCAGATTAAGCAAACAAGCATTAAACATTGATAAATGTTTAATTGTTTTTTTAAAAAAAAAAACTGTTTTTATGTTATTTTTAAAACAGTGATTGTTGTATCATTCTCCCTATGGGGAGAAAGGCGGCAATAATAAAAATAAAATAAAATGAAATAATAAATATAAGGAAGCTTGTACAAGAGGTAGAGTTAAATTCCCCTTTCACATCCTCTACAACCCATAGACCTTGCAGGCTGACCCTGCAGTTGCTTTTTACATAGCCAAAAATTGGCATTTGTACAACTTGCTATAGGTCTAAACTAGGCCTGGAGCGCTGCATCTGGTGAAATTGTACATCTCACCACAAAACAGAGAGACATTAATTCCTGTTTTGAACATTTCACAGGAAGCTTGGGATCAGAGATACTAGCATCTCCTCTCCCTCTCTCTACTAATGAATACTGTAATCAAACAATATGAATCAGACACACTCTTAGCCATTCTATTGCTGGATATCTATAGAGATATCTAGCAATAGAATGGCTAAGGAGGACCCACCTATTTAGATAGGATGACAATTATAGCACTCTAATGAACTAATAAAACAGCAGCCACACGAGGATGGAAAAGTAAGCAAAACTAAAATGGAAGGTCTCTGTCTTCCCCCACTGGGATCTCAATAAAAATCTCACCCCTTTCCCCATAGTAGCATTCCAGCAATTAACATCAGATCTAGTTCAGGTAGATGTGAGGTGATATATCATTACAATTTGGGGAAACATGAGGGTGAATATAGTCTTCAAGAGTGGTGAAGTGGGAGAAATGAGCCCTGTGTAAAGACCCTGGGCCCTGCCTCAAATTAGAACTTGGAAAAAGTTACTTTTTTGCACTCCAGTTCCCAGCTAGTATGGTCATGCTGGCCAGGGAGCTGTAGTTTAAAAAAAAAAAGAAGAAGTATATATTTCAGGCTTGCTCAATATGCACCTCAGCACATTATCTGTGCGAGATGAAACAAGAGCTGTCAGTTTCCCTTAGAACTGAAACAGGAGGCTGCTGCTCTCAGGAGATACTCCCCACCAGGAGAAAAACATTGTAGCTGAACCCAGCTGTGTACCTCAGGGCCTCCGATTCTCCACTCATGAAAGTTATGAGGGAGCAAAAAGTCACAACTCCCCTGAGGTTTAGAGGTTGAAGAGTCCATTTATGGTAGTGGACCTTAGACCTCCTAGGAGACTGATTGTCAGGAGAAGCAGGAAGCCTCTGGTAACTGGATTAAAAAAAAAAGATACACACACACACACACACACACACACACACACACACGCACGCACGCACGCACGCACGCACGCACACGTGTGTGTGTGTGTGTGTGTGTGTGTGTGTGTGTGTGTGTGTGTGTGTGTGTGTGTGTGTGACAAACAAGGGTGTGTTGGGAAAGGGCAATAACAGGGCACAACGCAAGTGCCTGTAGTGTTATCTTGTGAGAATTTGTTACCATGGTCTTTTTATGGAAAACAGATAAAACTGGAAAAACCTCCTTAAACAAAACGAAACAAAGATTTTTTTTTTTTGAGAGGAGTTGCCATAGAGGAAAAGTACTAATACTATCCTAGTATCACCCCTACTCTCTCAAGCTTCAAAAGCAGCAAGCCTTTATAAAGAGTGGTTTGAACAAATACCTGTGTAAATCTTGAGTAACCACCACTGTTGCCTGGATTGATATTTCATGTGGGTGTACATCAACTTACAGTGACCCTAATAGGGTTTTCAATGTAATGTTCCATATAGCACAGCATAAAAGGACACAGAGGAAGTAACTAGGCAGGCAATTGATGCCCACTGCTCACAATCTGCTGCCCAGTGGCAATCTTTTTTTCTATTGCAGAGCCTATTCTAGCCTGACCATTTTTATTAGGCATTCAGACTGAATTTTATTTTAATGGTTTGGAAGAAAGCACACAATATCCTTATCTCTGGCCATTTTTTGGTTCTCATGAATGTTTTTACAGTTCATGGCTCCTGTCTTTCTGGTATAAAACAAGTACTGTTGTGTAACACAGACATACTCTGGGGATTTATTTATTTATTTATTTAAAATATTTTCACCTTGACTTGGTTTGTCCATGTACAGTGGGGTCTTGACTTGAGAACTTAATCCGTATTGGAAGGCGGTTCTCAAGTCAAAATGTTCTCAAGTCAATCTGCATTTCCCATAGGAATGCATTGAAAACCATTTGATCCGTATCTGCTCTTTTCCATCCATAGAAACTAATGGGAAAATGCTATTCTGCCTACGACCACTAGAGGGGGATATTTTGTTTCTTTTTTTTCTTAGGTCAAGAAAGGTTCAGGGAAGGCAGGGAAAATACAGTCCAGGCAGTACAGTACCAGGCAGTCCGAAGACTGTCTCCCAATCCACTGTCTAAACGCTGGGAGGCGTGAGGAAGCACACAGGCACCCTTTTCACTGGCCAACAGTTAACTGAAAGTTCAAATTATGCACTTTCCCTGCCTCCCACGTGGGTTTTTTTAATTCTTAACTCAAATCTAAGTATGTAAGTCAAGTCAATATTTTCCTATGAGAGTGGTTCTTAAGTCAAAATGTTCTTAACTCAAGGTGTTCTTAAGTCAAGACCCCACTGTATAGCAAATGAAAAAAACATCCCCCGCCCCCCCAATCCTTGGGATACCCAGTGCAGAGTAGTGGATAGAGTGACGGACTCAGAGTCAGGAGGCCTCGGTTCAAAATCCCACTCAGCCAAGGATACTCACCAGGGGTGCAGAACAGGTAAAACCACTCCTTAAATGTTGCACATGCCTTGAAAGCCTTCTTTGGGCCAGGGTAAGTAAGTTCTGACTTGACAACACCTGACCAAAAAAACAAAAAACAAACCCATACTTGCCACAAGATGACAAAGTTTTTTTTGTTGTTGTTGGTCTTGGGGAATTTTTGCTTGTTCCAGTAATGTTTTTGAGCATTTCTGTAAATAAATAAATACACATAATTGTAAAAATGTGATAATGAATTTGCAAATATAGCATTATTCGATGTCTTGTTTATGTCTTTTTAATCAATTACCCTAGCCTTTGATCCTTGCTGTATGTTGTATGCTTTGTTGTCCAAGAGGAATTGGTGACAAGGGCTGGACTTGATGATCCATAAGGTCCCTTCCAGCTCTGCAGTTCTAGCAGGCTTGTCTGAATTGGGTATAGTAACACAAGCCTTAGTTACATTCTGTATACTTTACTGTAACATGTTCTGCATGGGGCTGCTTCTGCAGACTGCTCAGAAGCTTCAGTCTGTCCAAAACATTGCGGTCAGATGACTGACTAGAGCCAGTTACAGTGGTGCCTCGTATTATGATGTTAATTCGTTCCAGCGAAATCGCTGTAGAACGAAAACGTCATAATGTGAAACTAAAAAGCCCATTGAAATGCATTGAAACCCCTTCAATGTGTTCCAATGAGCTGGAAACTCACCGTCCAGCGAAGATCCTCCATAGGGCGGCCATTTTCGGTGCCTGTGCAGTGAGGAATCCAGTGGGGAGCCATTTTATTTACCCGGTGGCCATTTTGAAAACGCCGATCAGCTGTCCGAAAATCATCGTTTTGTGAAGAATCGGTTCCCGAAGCAGGGAACCAATCATTGCAAAGTGAAACAAGCCCATTCAGATCATTGTTTTGCGATCGCAAAAGTGATTGCACAAACATCGTCGTAATGCGGTTTCATCGTAATTCGGGGCAATCATAAAGCAGGGCACGACTGTACAGGGAAAGTGTCATTCCTCTCCTACAACACATTCACTGGCTACCAGTGCTAGTGCCAAGTGCTAATTGTAAACTATCACATCCCATACACCTTGAAAGTCTGTATCCTCCTGTACAAGCCTATACAGAGACAGGGCCTTCTCTGGGGCTGATCCCATGGATACACCCCCCTTCCACTTGCTGTTCTGCCAGCAGGTAGGCATATCTCTATTCAGGCAGGACTTGGGCAATTGCCTTCCTGCTAAGGCCAGGAATTTTATTGAATGCACTGATTTTTGTTTTAATGTTATCTATCTATCTATCTATCTATCTATCTATCTATCTATCTATCTATCTATCTATCTATCTATCTATCTATCTATCTATCTATCTATCTATCTATCTATCTGTCTGTCTGTCGGTCTGTCTGTCTGTCTGTCTGTCTGTCTGTCTGTCTGTCTGTCTGTCTGTCTGTTCATCCATCCTGTCCCGTTCATGTGAACACTCTCTGGGTGGTTCACAACCTATCAAGGCATAATTACAAATCATACAGCACTAAGCCGCAATATATAATAAACACAATAAAATCCTGTCACTAGCTAAAACGATAAAATCTGCATTTAAATAGAATTAAACAAATTTAAAACAAATTCGAACATCTCATGTCAATAGTTAGTTATACAACTGGTAACAGGTGACTTTATGTAATTCTATTTTAATTAACTTCCTAAAAACGGAGAAGGAAGGAGCCATGACTGAGAAAGCACAGTTCCTGTTAGCTCTTTTGACCACCTTCTGTGCCACTATGCAAGGAGCATGTGGGACCTTTATTTTGTGGGAGAGACATTCCATCAGATAGCGAGTTTCTAAATCATTAAGGACTTTACAGGTTAAATTGAGCATGGAAACTAACAGGGAGCCAATGAAGGTAGGGATATGTGTGTTCCTATCTGCTAGTATCTGTAATCAGTCTGGCAGCTGCACCTTGGATCCACTGAAGCTTCCTTGCCTTATTTGAGCTGCTTTTAAAGTGTTTTGATTGCGTTTTCAAACATAATTAAATAATTGTTACTCTGGGCTCTACTATACAAAAGCTTTTGCATCATCTTGTCCTGTCCCCGCCCCTTCCACTTTGTTATTGGAAGTTGTGGAATACATCAGGATTGACCTCTGCTTGTTGGGGAATCAAAAGTGTCTAATACCAAGGGAAGGTCAGTGCCAGTTCCATCTTCCCTGTTAACTGCAGTAGTGAGAAGTGTGGCAGTAGATCCTAGGATCCTCTTCACTTTCAAGGTGCTTGCTCTCTCTGTGTGTGTATTTTGCAGTTGTTGGTCATCCTTTTTTCCTCTGATAGTCAATTCCTTTGCTTCCCTGATTTCCCCCATTGAGGAAGCGCAGTCATGCTAAATGCTCCTTTCTGTGGGTGGACAGGGTATAAACTAGGGTTGTTTTTGGAAAAAAACAGAAAAAAAAAACAAGCCTCAGATTGTAAAAGAAACCATGGTAAGATACGAAATCTACTGCAGAACAAAGAGGTACAAAAGTGGACCAGAAGTTTGAGGAGGGATAAAAAGGTCAGGGAAATCAAGGAAAGAAACACTGTAAAATGGGAGAAGCGAAGCATGGTCTGCATGCTGGAGGAATTTCTATCGAAATACATGATTGACAGAGAACTTAAACGGGTGTAAGTGGCCCATTTAGCAGACTTTTTATTATATTTCTTCGTGATACTGTTTCTAAACCACATTGTAAGTTTCTTTGTGGCACGACACTGAGAGAAAGGTAACATATAAAGAGAGTTTTGCACTGCAAGTTGTACTATAAAATAAACTAAAACAGTTATATTGCAAAAAGGGCAAAGGTCTCCCTTGCTGTGTAACAATCATAGCATAACTTTCATATGCTTCAGTAAAACATGAATAATTTACAAGCAACTTACTAATTGTAGCTAGTTGCTTCCAGAGTCTGCCACTAATGTGAAACAGCTACAGAACTGGCTCTCATGGCACAGCCTGAGATTTACCTTGGCAACTGATCAGGAGAAGTGGCAGATCATGTACCCTGTCACCATCCATCTTCAGCACGACCCAGCTGCCTGCCTGCATCTAGTTCCACTACCAACTGTTGGGCCCCTCAGAGGCATAACGAAGGTGCTTCTGAGGGGCCCAAGTGTTTTAGTCCAAGAATATCTGGGGCCAAAGGTTGGTAACCATTGTTATCTTCCTGGCACTCCAAGGCAAGACCAGCTGGTTCAGAGATTCTGCAGCTATAATCCTTTTTTCTGTGACCTTTCTAAATAACAGTGCTCTCAGGGTACCTTCCTCAGAAGAAGACATTGGGAGTACTGTCTGGAGATATAACATGGCAAAGTTACTACAGCTCACAGAATCCTCCATTGTCCTGGCCACACTGAAAGGTGTAGTCCAAAAATTAACTTTGTCAACTTCCATGTACCCTGAAAAGGCAGGATGAGACACCCCCATGCTTAGACCGTGGACTGCTAGAGGTTTGGGATGACCCTTAACCCTGCCTAGTTAGAATACCTAACAATTACTTGTGCTTGGTAATGCAATGATGCGTGTCCTTTTAGTTACCCCAAACCTGGAATAGTCCTTATGTTGTGAATCTCAATCAACCATCATCTTGAGCCCAGCCATCTGTGCTCTGTTGTTAGATGTACCCCAATTCCTTGCTTGTCCCACAAAGACTGATAGTATCAGAGGCAATATGAATAATATGCCCTGCAGCAGAATGACAGACTGTTGGTTCTTCAGAATATTTGATGGAGGATTTTGGGAAATTTCCCTTCACCTAATCTTCCGAACTAGGAAAGCATAACATAGCCTTGGGCATTCTGATGGAGAAGCTGCTGGTGTCATTTTTGATTGCCACTTGACAGACAGCTGCACAGGAAAACTAAGATCTTTCCAGTTTATTCTAACCATATCAAGCACATTAATAGATTATTCGCTGCTACTTGATCTTAGTGAAAGGTCAGCAATATATTTATTAGTCAGAATGTCATCATCAGCTCTTTCCATTTTATGGCTGTCCTAAACTTAAATATCTACAGCCAGTGTGGGCAAAATGTGGCCTTTCAGATGTTGTTGGAGTAAACCATGGCTTGTGCTATAAATGGCTCCGAGAGGTTGCATTCTAGCAATATCTGGACTCACACATACTTTCTGCCCTAATCCATATCTTCTCTCATGTATACCAGTTATTTGCTGACCATTTTCTTTTTCTTTCTTTCCTGACACCCAAAGCTTGCCCACTCTGTTCTAGTGCCTAGTATTTAGCTTGGCATCCAAAATGATGTTAAGTGCTATATAATTAGTCTCCAGTTTGTCAATTGGCTTTTATTTTGCTGTCATTTTCCATTTCATTTCTGCTCTGATTCCAGCTAATGATTCTGTTTTCTTTGCTGTTCACTTAGAATTCAGTGCCAGATGCTTTACACCCCCATTTTTTTCTGCCTTCTTTTTAAATATAGTTCCCATCACAAATTTTTCCCTGCTTCTCTTCCTAATCAACTGCCTCTATAGCACCCATGCTGGTGGTTCCATCTAATGCCTGACTTTTCTTCTACTGGCAAAACACTAGAGGTTTTAAAGTATAAAATATGCCTCAGTTCCAGCTCTATGGAGGAGTACTGCCCTTGTTAAATGACCATTATTTTTCTCTTTTATTAACAATTAATTGTAATTAATTTATACAAATTATTTGTATTTTTGTATTTGTATTAATTTACAGTTTTTCAGCTGCACCCATCATTTGGGTAAGTCAAAGGATGGAGGTATACTTTGATTCTAAAAAAGACTGAGCTGGAAGTGTTGGGAGTAATTATCATGAACATTTTTTTAGCATTTCAAAAGCACCGCTAGTCATAAATTGAGAGATTACCTTGAAACGCGGCAAGCTGTTCAGCATGTACACTGACTTTGGACAACTGTCCGAACCTGAGCAGTTGGCTGCATCTCCGTGATTTGGGAGTGATTCCTGGATGGAGCAAGGAGTCACTGTTTGCCCTCAGAAGGGAGTGACATCACAACAAATCCTTTGTATCATGTTCAGCATTGGTAGCATTTTTAAAAAATGATCAGGAATATGAATTATAGAAAGGGAAAACAAACATACAAGCGAAAAACCCAATACTGCAATAATACAATTGGCTGCGAAACTGGCATTAAAGCAGAAGACAAGTGACAACGGAACTTCTCAGTAAAGCCCAAGAGCACCCCAAGATTTTGGTATTGTGGGGCAAAACCAATCCCAACTTGGCATGTTCACTGATGGAGTCTGAATTGTTGGTGACTGGCCAGGAAAGGAGTCTTAGGGTCATGGTAATTCATTTAAATGAATGTATTCACGAAGGCTTTCACGGCCGGGATCTAATGGTTCAGAATGCTGTCCTCTGAAGATGCCGGCCACAGAGACTGGTAAAACATTAGGAAGAACAACCTTCAGAACACGGCCAAAGAGCCCGAAAAAACCCACAACAACCATTTAAATGAAACCACTCAACTGGTGTGCAAAGGCTGAGGAAAGGGCAGATTCCATGCTAAGCATCCTTCTGAATGAGGCCTAAAAACCCAGTGGCCAGTACTGCAAAGCTTTTATACAAAACAATGGTGTGACCACACTTGGCATATGATAGTGAGCAGCAATTTAGATTTAAAAGAAGATTAGACCAATTCATAGAAATAAAGTGATCAATGTTTCCTAGCAATCAAAGCTGTATGATTAAAGGTCTTGTAGCTCTGGATATCAGTTGCTAGGAAACAGCAGTAGAAGTCAATTTCTATGCCCTTGTGACCTATCTGTAGGTTTCCCATGACATCTACTTAGCCACTGTTGGAGGAATGCTGGGTACGGACAGGTCTTTGGTTATATTGCTTATATTGACTAGAGCAAAGTTACACCAACAGAATATGCTTGGTAAGAATTTTGCTACATTTTTGTGTAGCAAAAGAATTCACACAACGAAGTCATTCTGCAAAACCAGTGAGCTGGCTAGAAACATAGGCACGCTGGAGGAATACTCTCATGCTGTCCTCGTTCCCTGCCTCAGTGGTAATGGCATCCATAGATTTATAGCTACATGCATTCATATCTACCGAGATCACTGCAGCGGGAACCCAGGCTTCATTTTCCTGGTTGTGTATTTTCACATTTTTATCATTTATTAAATAAATTGTGTTTCAGATTGTTGTATTTGAATGTGATCAGGATGGTTTGTCAAAGGACAGCACACAGACAAGCTTCACACAAATATTTCATAACATACATGTACTGTATGTTTCTCTTCTGAAGCAGCAGCACATTTGTTTTTAGGGTGACATTTGCAGTGGTTTGATGATCGCCTGGATATGTGGCCTCAGGACCAGAATCCTGCTGATGTTTTCCAGATGTGTAAAGGCAACTGTGCACCACTTTCTCACTCTCCAGCAGCCCCTCCCCCCATTGTGCAATTTATTTTCTAATCAGGGAGCAAAGAGGAGACTGTTAAGGGAAAACCCTTCATGTCATTGTCCTTCTGTAATTATGGAAGCAAACAGGATTCTGGCCACTACTGTAGATCCTCCTCCTTCTTTTTCTATGTCCTTTTCCAACTTATCTGTAGAGCAATCTTTCTATGTAAGACAGCAATCAGTGTTGACAAATCTATGACAATTGTTTCACACAAGTGGAACCTGCACAATTTTGCTATATTAGGCAGGGTTTGCCGAAATTACTACTTTGAATGATGGCTTCCCAGATTCTCTAACCAGTATGGCCACCAGTCATGCTGACTGTGGAATTATGGGAGCTGTAGTCAAATGTAACATTTTGAACTGCTAGAAATAAAAACAGAAGTGAGGAGCAAAATAGTAACCCCTTTTCACCCTCAAAATATTAGACTAAAAAGGGGAGCCTTACTCCTTCTCTTTGGTTTGCCAACCCTACTTTCATGCATTAAAATTTTCTCTTGACACATCATTACTGCTTTTATTTGTTTCATATGTGTAACAGTGCAGATATAGCTCAGTGAGTTTGAGGGTCTAGTTGTGGAGCATGGCCTTTGAATCCGGGCAATGCTTTCTGGGAGAGCTGCCAGCTGAGATCACCTGCAGTGTATGTGACTGGTAGAGCCATATGCCTTGTCACCTGAGCAGCCTAGGGCAAAACTGTGCAATACAAGAGCACCACCAGAAGGAGGGACTGCTAGATCACGTTTGGGTACTTCATGTTTGGAAGCCATGAGAATATTGCCATAATTTGGAACTGATTTGACAGCATGTAATTACTATTAATGAAGAACTGCTGGCTTCCAAACTATCTTTTGAGAACTTCCAAGCATCGTGACCCCTAAAATTAAGAAGGGGTTATAAATTATAATGGTTGTTGATTTTCTATACTAGAATATAATTTTCCTGTCCTACTCCTGAAGAATTAGATCATCCTTTATCAGAATTAGATTCCTAGATACTGTGTCTCAGGCAGAAGGGGCCCAAAAATATTTTAATCAGAAAATACTGGATTTTCTGTGGATACACATCTTTAGCTTGTCCAAGGGTACTGGGGCCACTGGCTATTATAGTATATTGGATTCATGGAGTTGTGTGTGCGCGCGTGCATGCGTGCGTGCATGCGCACGCACGTGCGTGCGCGCGCACGCACACACACACACACAAGTATATTTTCTACCTTTTTTCAGTGAAATTCTTTTGGTGTGGATTTTTTAAAGAAAGGTTTTCCTGATTTTTCTGCTTTTCACATGTGTGCTGTGGCTGATGAGAGACTAGGATCGGAGAAGGAAGCTGGTCTATATGCACAAATTGACTGCTGTAAAGGAGAAGGTTACCATAGTCAAGACAGGAGGATGCATCTCCTTAAAATTAGTGGGAAGAGGTTCCCCTCTTTTTTCTGTCATGAGACACCCATTACCTTCTCAGTCCTCCTGACTCCTGTTCCTTGCCAAGAGATATATATGACTGTTTCCCTGTATTGTGGCTTTTAAAAAGGAGTTTTGAAATATATTTGCTTTCAATATCTTTTAACTGAGATTTTTTGTTGTACATGTGGTTTTTGCAGATTTTCAAATGGGTCCAGCAATTAATGTATGATGTTGTTCATTTGTTTCTGTTATATATTTTCATGGTGTTTTTTTTTTTTAAAATAGGTGGCTATGAAATAAATAATTTGGTTATTGAGGATCTGGAATTAATAAGTAGTGAGGTGGCCAGATTTTCAGATGATGCCTAATGATTCAGGGTGGCCAAAACAAAACAAAACAAAAAAGTTTAGGAAAAGCTCTGGAAGGATCTCTCCAATCTGGATGAATCAAAAATAAAGTGTATTTCAGCATAGCCTCACACTACATAGCCTCACACATATGCTGATAGGGTCTAAGCTGGCAGTCACTGACCAGGAAAGGGCTCATGATGGGTAGCTGATGGTTACAATCTATGAAAGCTTCTGCCAAGCAAAACGTGCTAAAGTGACACAAGGTTTTTGATTGTTTCTCACCTAAGATGTTGAGTTAATACATGGCAGCTGTGAAAATGCTATTAGGGATTGCTAGGACAGGGACAAAACATTAATAGTGTCTGCCTAGCTCAATGGTGCATTGGTTATAGAAGATTAAGAACGAGCAGAACCCACTTGTGCGAGTGGATGCCACTTCTGCTGACATGTCCTTGTGCCAGGAGAACCTTCTTCTAAGCCGCACTTGTTCAAATTCTCCCCCCTCCCAGTGCACAGCCCTTATGCCAGCACAAAGTTAGACAAGGGTAAAGGTAAGTATAAGCAATTTCTAGCATCCCTAGGCTGGAAGGAGCTTGGATTCAGCGCAGCTTGAGCAGGTTTGGTGTCAGTTGATCTGACCCCTGGTCATCTTGGCCAATTAGGACTGCAGGTGAAACTATCAATATGAGGAATCGCTTTATACAAAAGCTATGGCATGGCCGCATTTGGAATACTGCATACAGTCCTGCTTGCCATGCCTCAGGGCAATTGCTGAGCTGGAGAAAGATACAGAAGATGACAACCAAATGAGAAAGTTGATGGAGCAACTCTGCTATGAAGGAAAGTTGCAACCTTGTGAGGCTCTATAGGAAAGAAGCAAGTGGCATGGGGTATGACAGGGCTATATAAAAGGAAAAAGGAAACTGAAGGGCACTTTCTCTCCCTCTCTGCTAATGCCACAGCCCAGGGTCATCCAATCAAGCTGGATTATGGCAAATTCAGGACAAACAAAAGGAAGTACCTCTTCACAGAGTACATATTTAATCTGTACAATTTGATTACTAGCAACAGCTAGCATTAAACGGGTTTAGTGAAATGGAGTCCCCCATTGGGTTAGAGGTGGTCCAAGGTCTCCTGACACCTGTGGCAAGAAGGAGGTGCCACCCTGTCCCCCCTATTTTGAGTACTGTCCCTTCACTTTCTGTTTGCCTACTTTTCTGTCTTCTGAGGGGTTCCCAGACAAAAGAATCTACAGGAAATGTCTCTCTCCTGCAAGCAGGCATTGTTTGAAGCAAGAGTTGACTCTGGAGAGCCAGTCCTTGGCAGAGTGTGTGTGAGACAAGTGGCTGCTGCTTCCATGTCCTCCTCTTTGTCCTCTTATGTGGGGGTGCATATGAATCTTCACTGCAGCAAGGCAGACCCAACCCTTTTGGTTTTCTCTTTCTCTTTGGGCAAAAGGGGCTGTTTTCAGCTACTGATTGGGGCTGTGTGGGTCTGCTGGCTGTCGTACAACTTTTTTCCTTTCTCTCTCTTTCCATGGGTGCTGAGAGGTCTTGCCACCAACACTGTTCCTGTAGCTGGAGAGAGTCCAGTAGCACCCATGTAGTTGTGGAGCAGCAGGACATCTGTGTTCCTATGTGCAGGACAGCTCTCCTGAAGAGCAGTTAGGGGTGGCCGGGTCGCTTGTCATGGTGGCTGTTGATTACATCTAGGATCAGAAGCAGCAAAAATCACTCCTAAAAGTCACCTGCTGGGAGACAAGAATGGGAGAGGGGATATTGCCCTGATGTCCTACTCTTGAGCTTTCCACAGATGTCTGTGGGAGACGGGAAGCTGGATTAGAGAGACATTTGATCAGACCTAGCACAGCTCTTCTTATGTTCTCAGTTAAAATATTGAGAATATAGCTGAGCGTTCAGTGTTTAACTAACAGCTTTGCTAAATTTGTTAGTCTGTCTGCCCCTGTTTAGTAAGTTTCAGTTAGTTTGTCTGCCCTTCCAGTTCCAATTTTTGAGGGGCAATATGGTCTGTTTTTTCCATAAAGGAAGGAGACACTTTAAGTTGATATCTACTGCTCATGGCGCAGTGGTTAAACTGCTGTACTGCAGCCAAAACTGTGCTCATGACCCCGGGTTCAATTCCAGGTAGCTGGCTCAAGGCTGACTCAGCCTTCTATCCTTCTGACGTCCATAAAATGAGTACCCAGCTCACTGGGGTGTGAGCAATGTGTAGCCTGCATAATTAACCAGCCAGAGAGTGTTTTAAGCGCTATGGGGCAGTATATAAGCAGCACACTTTGTTTTTTTGCTTTGCTTTTAGTACTTCTTAACACCAAACACTGAAAAGCAGGGCTTTGTACATACCAAAGATAAGTATACAGATATTTTGAACATACATGACTATTATATGACTAGTAGTCATGTGACAATTCAGAATCTGGCATGAAAAGATTTCCCCCAACCTCTCCTACAGATGGACTCCACGATCTGTGCTGTGACTAAAAGATTTGGTGCCAATCACTTCGGTAAAATAGAACCTGATTAAGTTCACATTTCAGGTTGGTGAAGCATTCAAACACATGACTTCATTATCATTTTACATCCATTTTCCCATCAACAGCAGGAGATTGGGATGCTTCTCCAGAGCTGTTTCATACAAGTCAAAGGATGAACTGATTATTTTTCATCCCAAGGAGCTATTGTGTATTAACACCTGCATCTTGGCATGCAACATAAATTTCAGCTGCATGTGCAACAGCCAGCTTTTTGACCGATGCTCAAAAACAGTGTGAATATAATTCTGTAATATTTGATTTGCGATACAAGAAATGTACCCTGGGAAATCTATGATGGACCTTTATATAAAAGACTCAAAATTCAGAAAGTCTCTTTGAAAAAGTATTGTATTTCCATTGTAGTGCAAAGTCCCCCAAAGTAGTCAGTTTTCATTTCTTGGGAATTAAAAATTACTTTCTTGTTTCTCAGAGATAACTAAATTAGCTACATTTGGTTACATTTTTAAAATGAGAACGCTGCATAATCTTCCCTCTCCAGATTATCATCATCTCCTTCACATGTACCATGGCATATGAGGCAGCAGCATGTGAGGCAGCATAAGGCACAACTTCAACTATGTGATATTTCTCATCTACCATTGAATGAATCATAGAAATAACTAACAGTTACAGTTAACTCCAAAATGAGTGGGTTGTTATTTCTTGTTAGTTTACAGACACAGGGTAATACACTTCTACCTTCATTATTGCAAAGAAGAAATTAATACCTGTTGCTCTATCTGTCATGAATTATTTTTAAGAACTTGTCCTTTATCACAATTCAACTAGTTCTAATATATTGGATGTAGTGGTTTTGCTGTTCAGAAAGTAGTAGTAATAAAAATGAATATAAATGAACAACTGAAGCTAACCCATTTTTTTTTCTATGAACAGTGCTGAAATTCAATTTATTTGAACAGGAACTTGAACGCTAGTCTATTCCTGTATAGCACTTTTAAATTTTTAGGATCTTCTATGTCCCCAGAAGAATCCTTGGTTTTGTTTCATTTTTTTAAAATCCTGTTATTGTAATAACTTCATTAGTACAATCTTCTATCAAAACTGATACAGGACTATTACAGCCCTAAAATATATGTTTTTTAAAAATAATTCTTCCCATAGCACTCTACCTCCCCCAACAAATAGAACAAACAGAGACAAATGTCCACACAATACATTTGGCAAAACACAAAAAGGCTTGCAACATCACAGATTTTGTCAGTGTTTGAACAACAACAACGAACCTATGTCAAACGGATAGCAGAAAAAATATCTGTATCAGGTATATTTGGAACAACAAGTGTTCCATCTGGGAAGGGCTACAGTTGCCTCTTTGAAGATAGTCCAACAAATAATGTGTTCACTCACAAAATCTGGCGTAGAATAACAGTTTGCTGCTAAAATGACAAATCTTGCACAAACACCTTAATTTCAGTCATAGTGATGCTGCTCTTTCTTCCTGTCTCAGATCATGTTTCTGGAATGCAAGAGATGTGTTTCATACTGAGCCATACCAGTGCTATGGATGATGGCAGGCAGCACGTGTGAAAGATTTCAGGTCCTTCCCAACTTTACCCAGAACTGAACTGACGACTGTCTGTATACAAAATATGTACTCAGCTGTAGTTCTTCCCTCAGTAGGAGGCTGGTGGCTAAAGATATGATGATGATGATGATGATGATGATGATGATGATGATGATGATGATGATGATGATGATGATGATGATGATGATGATGATGATTACTACTACTACGACTACAAACCTTATAATTCTCCATTCTGTGAGTTCTATGTGATGGACACCTTATAGATACCTAATTGTGGCTTACTTGGGAGAAAGGTCTCGTCTGGAAGACTTTGTGATGGAGCTAGGCTTAGCTCTGCATTTCTTATTGTTCAGAAAGAAACCTCCCAACTAGCATGGGGCCAGGAACAAAAAACCTGATCAGAACTAATCCTAGTTCAAGCTCAAGGCCTCCAGCTGGAGCCTTTCTTTCAGGTAAAGCATTTTTACCTGCCTGTATGGGATCTGTGTGTCAGATATAATTACCAGAATAAACAATTATGGGATTTGTAGTCCAAGAAATCAGAAAATCCCATCTCTACTGATGGCTCTGATATCACGGGAAAGTGAATCTGGGTTAGGTTTTAGCCTGAATTTTACATGAGCTCTCCAAGGGGCAGAATCCTATCCTCAAAAGAGGTTCTGCTTCTTGGATACAACTTTGTTAGAAAGTGTGGCCAAACTGAGAAGTAGGAAGTGGGCTAGGAGTAAATACAAAGAATAAAACATTCTCAGTAACAACATGAGGTCAAGGGACTGCCAGGACTTCAATGGGCAAGGAAGACCACATTTTGCAACCCTGGAAGGAAACTTCAATCAGCTTTCTTAGGGCCATCGCATTTGGCCATTAAATCTTCAATAGAAGCTAGACTGCTTGAAATGAAGGATTCAGGCTGTAAAAAGCAGCTCCATGGAAAATCAACTCACCCGAAGGACCTAATACATTTGGGCCTCTGTGTGGCCATAAGAAAATCATGCACATGCTCACTTGTAGCCTCACCAGTCATGGCAAACAGAGGTTGAAAACAGATTGCTAGCACAAGATTAAACTTCCAAGACACGTTGGGAAATCTCTTTTTCCTGCTGATTTCCAGCTTACATCATGAAAGGTCAGCACAGAGTGAATGGTGGTGGGGACACAAAACTAGCCTTGCTTGTGTACCCGGTGGTTATGTTAATCAGGAGGAATGTCTGGGGAGTACAGGAGTCAGGATGGCCCAAATCTGCTTTTCTGCTATTTTCACT
This sequence comes from Pogona vitticeps, assembly GCF_051106095.1. Classification (NCBI taxonomy): domain Eukaryota; kingdom Metazoa; phylum Chordata; class Lepidosauria; order Squamata; family Agamidae; genus Pogona; species Pogona vitticeps. The sequence goes on along the minus strand of NC_135783.1, from coordinate 59,436,018 downwards.
ATCTCTTGTTTTTATACAAAGCTGAACAATAGTGATGGAACAATATCTTCCATTTCCCCAGAAAGGAACAGGCTAACTGGTCAGAGCATAAAGGACAGGCTATCTGGCACACACAGCTTCGGGTCTAATACTCTGCAGTTCTTTTTCACCTTCCAGCATTTCCATCCCAGCAACAGCCACGTGAAACAGCTGCCTCATTCTGTCTAGGAACAGGAGTGGCGCTGCATGTGTTTGGGAAAGGCAGTTGATTAAGGCACAGTCTAAGCTAAAAAAAGCTTCTGGTTAACAACCTATTCGGATTGGCAAGGCAACTGGAAGCCTGCTTCTCCAGTGTCTCTGTCTTGCAGAAGTCATTGTGCCATCCATTTCTTATTCCCCAAACAAAAGCTTGTAGAACAAAATCCTAAATGAAAAGCCTCTTCCCCAAGATACATTCTTCACTTTTCACTTTTTGTTCTTTCCGAACATTTCAGAAATATCTCAGTCCCCTTTTAGGACAATTAAATCTGTCAATGGCAAATCCCTCCCTTCTTTATTGCAGCATATTGACTTGGTAACAAACCACCACCAGCACTGGCAGGTGTTATCCACAAAACGCTTCTTTCTGACTGAAGCTAACCCATTTTTTTCTATGAACAGTGCTGAAATGAGCTGTTATCAGATAAGTTTTATTACATTCTTAATTCAAGTAGTCAAACAGGGACTATTTATAGTCCTTAATTTTTTATTTCTGCACACCAGTTATTTCTCTTCTCTGTTTATTAAAACAGAGAACATCTGGCAGTATGTGCTTGTAATTAGTATTTAGCTTTTTAACAGAAACAGCACCAAGCTAGATGGCTAGCCTCACCATTAGACAGAAGGAGTCAGCCACCTTACACTTCAGAATTTGGATATCATGAAAAGGCATAAGATTTTTTTCTTTTATTCAGTTTATCTTTGGCCAAAACTCTGTGGAGTAGCTACACTGGCAGGAAGGCAATAGCATGACTCACTGGGAAATTGGCAATAATTAATGAGTCACCACTTCAATGCCTTATAGAATGCCCGCCTAGCAGCTTGGGATGTGGCGAGCATAACTCTGCAATAGGATTTTGACAATTATTGTACTTTTACTTCCAGCTAGAAGATTAAATTAAAAAGCTGGCTGGCTGGCTCAGTGGGTTGGGAGTTCAGTTCCCCATAGTGCAGAGGAAAAAAAAAAAACAACCTGTGTAGCCTTGGACAAACTACATGTTCCCAGATCACCCCCAGAAGAAGGGAATGGTAAATCATTTCTGAATACTCTCTACCTGGAAAACCCTAGAGAGAGTTGTCATAAGTCAGAATTAATTTGGGAGATGTAATTAACTACTATGGAAAAATGTGCTCAGGTGCCAAAACAACTTGGGTTAATATTCCTTGACTTGAATATTCCTTGACTTGATTTAGGCACCATTTGCTACTCTGCCTTAAGCAGTAAAATGTCTACATTGGAACCTGCTGGAGACCAACAGAATGTCTTTGAGCACAAGCGAATTCTATTTAAATATTTGTTTAATATACAAGTGGTGCCCCGCACAGCTGTGGGAAACATCGCACTACGGAACACAAAAAGGCATTGGAACGCATTAAACAGCGTTTAATGCATCCCAATGCCATAGAATACTCACCACTGTGCGATGTTTCCCAGGGGCCGGCAGCCATTTTCGCACCCTCCCCTCGCACAACGAGGGTGCCAAAATGGCTGCCATCAGCTGTCCGGCGGGTCCAAAATGGCCACCGGAACAGCCGAAAGGGGCCGGGGCGCAGTGTTTTTGCACCCTTGGTAAGCAAGGGGAGCGCGCGAAAACGCTGCCGGAAGCCCCGAAATGGTTGAGCGCAGCCATTTCGGGGCTTCCGGCAGCGTTTTCACGCGCTCCCCTTGCTTACCAAGGGCACGAAAACGCTGCACCCCGGCCCCTTTCGGCTGTTCCGGTGGCCATTTTGAAGCCGCGGAACAGCTGATTCTCGGGTCACAAAGCGAAGGTCGGTAAGCGAGCAGCTTACCGACCTTCGTTCTGCGATTTCCCGCCTATACGGGCACCGTTTTGCGATCGCATTTGCGATCGCAAAAACGGCCTCGTAGAGCGAATTCATCGCTCTACGAGGCGCCCGTTGTGCGAGGCACCACTGTATGAGGTCCCACAGTAGGGTCTGAACAAGCATACAATATATCAACCATGTTGAAACAAAATTGATTTAGGTTTGGTTAGTACTTGACTGGGAGACATTGTATTGGGAGCCATATCTATGCAGTCCTGTTCAAGCATGAAGCCCGATCAGGGTATATACTGCTTCCATCCCCACCTCCTGCTGACTCAACACCCTCAGTCTTCAACCTTGCTGCATTGTATGGCAAGAATAATGGTTCTGCTAGCTTCTATATGTACAGAGGTAGATCTCTCAGTGGGATAGGAGCCTTGAGAGGAGGGAGGGCCCTAATCACATGGAGAGTTTTGTTCATATCCAGGTGAACGTGAGTGGAATCTTTGCTGAATAGAGGGAAGTTGGGGATAGTTAAAGAGGGGCTATCATACACAAGCCTTTCCTCCCCTTAAAAGTGTTTAGGTATGTTAAACCCAAGCAGGACACCTTGAATTTCACAGAATGATGATGAGGAGAGGAAATGTAATAAATAAGTTCTTCACAACCAGCTCCCATTTGTCAGTCCTTTTTAATCATAAATCTGTACATCTGTGGGTGTTCTGAACTCTCATGAGAGTCAATGTCATAAATCTAATAAGAATTGTGGGCAGAAGAGCTGTTCATGCTTTGCATCTTGAAAATATAACTTCATTATATGTTTCAATCACAATAATGTTTTTCTTCAAGTGCCTTTGATGAGAAAAATCACCCTTTGGTTCAAAATGATTTCATCCCTGAAACAGAGAGCCATTAATTATAAGCAAAATCTTCTGCAGATTTCTGTTAAACCTGATCCCTTAACAAGTTTCTAACCAGTGCTGATGCAAGAAAAAACCCAAATGAGAACTGCAGAATTAGATATAGAGCTGCATCACTCCGTCTGCAATCTTAAGGAGCAGATGTTTACAAAAGCAAGATTTCTGGCTAAATTTAGAATACTTTCTGTGATAGTTACACTGAACTGTGGAAACACCTGCTCAGTCTAGCCTGCAATTGCCATCTCCTCCACCTGTGATCAGACGTCAATTGTAAATCGACCAACTAGCTGAAGGTGGACTGTTGCACTCTTGTCACCTTCTTCTCCCGTCTGCTGTAGTAAACTGGTATCTGAGTGTAGCTCACAACAAGTGCAATGAGGACAATAGAGGAGTGGGACCATAGTTGGAGAACTGTCCATTCCTTAAGGAAAGGGTAGGTAGCTTAGTTGCCTTAGCACTAGCTTAAGACAGACTAGGTAGCTACTCCTTAGGAAAACTCAAGAGGCAGCTCATGATGTAAAATGGTGGCTTAAGGCCATGTTCTGCTTGGTCCATGAACCATGAGTGAGGAAAAATACAATCATTTGGTGGTAGCAGTGACAGCTACTGGAGGAATTAATTTAGCATTCTGGCTCCCCACCTACTTCTCACAATATCGGCCACAACCCAAACTACCCCCATCAAGAAAATATCTGGAAGGAATGCTTCACCCTAATCCTATGGAGGCATTTCGGACTCAGGTACAGCTAACAGAGGGGGGGGGAGTGTGCCAGCCCCTTCCTCCATATTACCATTTCACTTTCATTTTGCATGGGGAGAGTGACTATCCATCTGTGAAAACTCTTCATCTGACTTTGAATTTGAAATCACATGTAGGTTTTCTTGGATGGAGGAAATCTTCTATGGACAAGATGATACTCTCCATTGAGAAAGTCACTCTCCCTTCTTAGAGCACAACAGGAATGGAAGGGAGAAGCTGCATTTCTGTTCCTCATGTTTTCACTACATGGGGTTTCTGAAAGCCTAGGTCTATGGTCCATGACATTTAGATTTTTAGAAGAGTAATCAGTCTTGTCATTTTCTCCATTGCCTTCCACCTGATGTGTCACAGTCGACAAAAAGTGTAACAATCTCACCTGAATTATATCTCATTATATGCCCTCTATATATGCAAGTAGAGCTGGCTCTACTCAGAGATGAGGGGGGAAAACCCAGGCAAATATGCCTCATATTTGCCTATATATATGAGGGGTTTTTCCCCTCATCTCTGAGTGGAGCCAGCCCTATTATGAGGCAAAGTGAGGCAGCTGCTTCAGACAGCAGAAGTGAGGGAGGGGAAGAGAAGACTGGTGAAGTCCTGGATGCTAGAGCTGCACGTGCCTGCCCTGAGCCTCCCAAACTAGCCTACTGCCCCCTGGTGGAGTGGAAGATTCTGTCCACTCATAAGTGTGGAACTAAGATTCATCATCCATTGTTGTTTCCCTCAGACAGCAAAATGTGAACAATTAGCCCTTTCTGTATGTGCTAACTATAGTATTCAATTTTAATTGGCACTTGCCTGATTTAAAGTTTAATTACAGCTCTCTTGTGCTGTCTGTTTTCTCTAGCTCTCAGGCTTACTTGCTTTCATTCATTTGCACACATGCAT